>NW_020798380.1:0-26956 GCF_002237265.1 Aspergillus thermomutatus
CCAACCCGTCGACCAGCCCACAATTGCGTAGGTCCGTTGGCGACGACATATCAGTATAAGAGACAGCCCTTCGACACGAGCCCCAGCCCGCGCAGCGGACTGACAGGCAACGGCTCCGTCAACCAGATCCCGCCCCGGGCAAAATCATCCGCGATCAAGCGGCCAGTGAGGAACAGCCACCCGACGACAAACACGGCATTCGCGGCGCGTCTGGTCGGCCGCGAGAACCGGTGCCTGGAGTTGACAAGCTGCGCAAGCTGGGTCTGGATGATGACCCCAACGCCTTGCAGGAAGAAAAAGGCGAAAGGGCCGGTGCGGGGCCGCGTCTCGGCGAGCTGGGTGTAGCTTCCGCAGGCGTGGATGAGGCCGCTGAGCGAGAATGCGGTGACGGTCGTCACGGTGCGTCGGATGCTGGGGCGTGCTGCGAGGCGTTTGGGGAGTAGCGAGAGGAGGAACTTGGCGGTGGAGGCGAACCCGAAGCGGAAGAGTTGGTGCCACCATTGGCTCCAGCAGCCTGCAAGGCCGTGGTCGAGGACGGGGCCGAGGAACGGGCCGAAGGGGTCGGAGTAGAGCCAGGGGGCATCGAGCGGGACGCGTGTGAAAGCGCGCGAGGCGTTGGGGAAGGCGAGCGAGAGACCTAGGAAGACGATGGGGTTGAGGGAGGTGACGAAGCTTAGAGCGGCGTAGACGCCGAGGCCGCCCAGGATGAGTCGGTAGAGGCGGACGAGGATGAGGGGGATAGTCGGGAGTGGGAGATGGGTGAATGGGAATGGGCGGGCCGGGGCCGACGAGACCATGCCCCAGAAGTACGGGTCGTGCATCATGAGGACCTTGAGCAGGTCCAGGAGGA
Organism: Aspergillus thermomutatus; assembly: GCF_002237265.1. Taxonomy (NCBI): domain Eukaryota; kingdom Fungi; phylum Ascomycota; class Eurotiomycetes; order Eurotiales; family Aspergillaceae; genus Aspergillus; species Aspergillus thermomutatus. Next base: position 851 of record NW_020798380.1, read on the forward strand.
GATAGTGCTCGAGGAAGGCGAGGAGGACGGCGTTCAGACGCGCCCGTGGGTCGGGCTGCGAGACGGCTTTATTTTCGGTCTTGTCCATTGCTTGACGGGCGGACTGCCCATTTCTGGTAGTTGTTTGCGTCTGCAGCGAGTCTGGCAACGGATCCAAGGTGGATATGCGCCAGTTCCACTCTGGTCCTCGCATATTGAAGAGCAGGCCCAGCGCCCAGTTGAGACGGTGCAAGCAGGCGCGGGGATACGGTTGCCAGGCGAGCGTTTCCGAATCCCGCTGGGATGCATATTGCTTCGCCTTGAATATGTGACCATTCGCAGCCTTGTCATTAGACCGAGCCTTGTTTTCGTCGTCTGGTGTCCGCGCCTTGCCCGGACATGATGCATCAGACGAGCGCCTCTCGATTCGCTCAAAGTCTCTTTCGGCATCGTTGAAGATGAGAATTGTTGCGCTCCAAATAGTCCACCAGGCAGTCACTAAGCCTCCCATATAGCCGTTTGCTCCTAGCAGCGCACGCCGGTGTCGGATGACATCAACGGCTGTGCTGAGAATAAGAGCAAAGACGACGGGGCGGACATATCGCGCTCCACGCTGCCGGGATATCAACAGACCGCATAAAGGAAGAGCGGTGAAGACAAGAAGATGCCACAGGTAGAAGGGTTTAAAGTCTCCATGCTGGATGAGGAGCTCGAACCGGTTGCGGTTGTCGTCAAGGATTTGGCGGTAAGAGCTGGGGTGGGCCATCAGCAGTCAGTTTCTTGATGTCTAGGACTGTTCAGATTTTGACTGCTGAGGGAATATCCAAGGATGAAGAAATTCGAGGAACTAGAGTTAGTGTTGTAGATGGATGGAATTGAGGGCGAGGAGGACTGTGGGACGGAGAAAAAACAAAGAAAAAGTGAAAAGCTCAATGCAAGGGATGCTCACAATCGTGATGCAGAACATGATGCAGGACAAGAATCTCCTTCTCTCTCATCATGTCTTGCACTATCATATTGCAATATGATTCTTCAATTCTTGTTGGGATAAAAAAAATTAACAATCGTCATTTCTTCTGTCTTTGGTAGAGCCGAAAACAATGATGAAATGGGCCACTACAGATCCGGATGAGATAAGACTGACATCTTATTCATTTATTTCATGCTATCCTGAGACAAAATAGGATCTTTCTTACCATGAAGTTATTCAGCATGGATGTACCTCTCTATCTTGTATAGATGTGGTAATGAGGCTGTGCTTTGAATCCATGCTGTGAAACAAGACAACAACAGACGGATAACTGCACCATGCTGGTTTACTTTCTCAGAGCTTGTTTCGACCCAATTGATTTTGAAGCTCAAATGTGATTTCGATGATTCTGAAGCTGCATCTAAGCTCTAGAGCTTCTGGATGGGAGACTCATACTCCACACCAAGTGACATGCCTGAATGGGATGCCTGGGATTATTGGCACCAGCCTTGCTTTAGCTTATTCGTATCTGCAGCGACGAGAACTCTTCCACCTTCATGATCCGTCTATCTACTGGAGTCTGTCCATCCGTGGTTGATCCCTCGTTCGATACGCAATGGTCCTCGAATCATCCGAGTGAAAAGTCCCACTGCGGATACTCCCCCAGATCAAAAGAGCGGAGAATCCCCAGTGCACTGACATCAACTGGAGAAGAGACTCAGAGCTAAGTGCAATCCATATCTCGTATTGGCCTTCCTTTTATGGGATCCCTGATGACCTTTATGCAACAGGATCCCTTCATAACTTCAGTGTCAATAATTTAATGAACCGACACTCTGCTCCGGACACTATGATCCCGATCAGGTCATCTTCTGTGCATCTCGTGTCCGACTGTCCAGTGCCCAGTGCCCACTGCCCACCATGTCAGGCTGATTTATCCGTCTATCACCGAGTCTTACGCCCAAACCCCATGCCCCTGTCTCGGACAAGGCGTCTAATCTCCTATCCCCATCGACTCTGAACACTCCTCCCAGGTTGCTATCGACCAGATTGGCCCTGAGACCCTCAACTATTCCCAATGAGGCTTTTCCAACGCATTTCCCATAATGATCAATCACTCCATTCGTCTATTATCACCGTTATGTCACCGTTATGTCCAATCCATCGGCAGAAAGGAGATCCGATCACAGCTAGCCTTGCCTATGACACTGGTCTAGCTGTCTAGGTGCCCAGAGGCTAAGCTAATCACCATGCTCCCCTCCGTATGCCCATCACGCCAGTTATTGGATCTTAATGCGCCACCATTTCTCGGCCTCTTGCCGATTTCCCGAAATACTACATACTCATATTATTGAGTACTCTGAGTAGACAAACAGCGGCTTTCCTCTTCGGGTCCAGTCGCCGTCTGATTCTATTCTAGCTTGAGCTTGATTCGGGCACTTTGATTCTCCAAAGCTGCTACTCTTCCGAATGCACCCAATATTAACTCACCTCCGGCTGCCATTCTTCCTCCGTAAGACTACTGACTGTCTTTTTTCTAAGTTATTACGATAGTATATATGCTTTGCACTCTTCGAGCTTCGAAAATTAGAGAACAACGTCCACTCTTGGTGGCTCTTCGTCCGTTCGTCGACCTGCAGAATCCCATCGTCTAGCACGGATGAGCGCCAACAGGCAGTCAGCTTCGGCTGATACTATCGAGCCTGTTCAACCCACTCGGATATCGCACTGGCGTCTTCTCTTCGACCAAGGTGCGCTCACCCAAGAGATCATTGATTATCGCTTCGCCGGTTCAGGCACAGAAGACGACCCATACCTAGTCACATGGATTCTCGATGATCCCCGAAACCCTCTGGAATTTTCCATGTCGAAGAAATGGACCTACACGATGGTTATGGCGTGGGCGACATTGGCCGTGTCGCTGGTCTCGTCGGCGTACACTGGCGGCATGGAACAGATCATGCAACAGTTTCACGTCGGCACTGAAGTAGCAACTCTGGGTGTGTCCACATTCGTGCTGGGGTTCGCGATCGGTCCCCTGGTTTTTGCGCCCATGAGTGAGCTTTGGGGAAGACAGTATCTCTTTCTGGTCAGCTACTGCGGACTGACCATTTTCAACGCCGCGTCCGCGGGCTCGCCAAACATTCAAGCGCTCATTATCTTCCGATTCCTCGCCGGAGCTTTTGGGTCGTCCCCTTTGACTAACGCAGGCGGCGTCATTGCGGACCTTTTCCCGGCGAGCCATCGTGGTCTGGCAATGAGTTTGTTTGCGTCGGCTCCGTTCCTCGGTCCCGTCCTGGGGCCCGTCATTGGTGGCTTCTTGGGCATGACGGAGGGATGGAAGTGGGTGATGGGGTTCTTGGCCATCTTTTCTGGTGCGCTCTGGATCATCGCGGGTCTCATCGTCCCAGAAACATATGCGCCCGTTCTTCTTCGTCAGCGAGCCGTCAAGCTTTCCAAGCTCACTGGCAAAGTCTACAAGAGCAGGATTGAAGCAGAACAAGGAAAGAAAACACTTGGCGACTCCTTGAAGATATCGCTGTCCCGCCCATGGATTTTGCTCTTCCGAGAACCCATTGTTCTTTTGCTGTCAATCTTCATGGCAATCGTGTATGGAACCCTGTTTATGATGTTTGGCGCGTTCCCCATCGTGTATGCCGGCCAGCGAGGCTGGAACCAAGGCGTGTCAGGGTTGGCTTTCCTGGGGATCATGATCGGCATGATATGTGCTGTGGCCTACAGCATCTTCGATAACAAGCGGTATATCAGAGCCCAGGAGGCACATAATGGGTTCGCGCCTCCTGAGGCGCGCTTGCCTCCCTGCCTGGTCGCTTCGGTGGCCATTCCCATCGGCCTCTTCTGGTTTGCCTGGACAAACTACCCTTCGATCCACTATCTCGCCAGTATTTCCGCTGGTGTGCCGTTTGGGTTTGGCATGGTTCTTGTCTTCCTCAGCCTCATGAACTACATGATCGATGCGTACACCATCTTCGCCGCCTCTGTGCTCGCTGCTAGCGCCGTCCTGCGCTCGATTTTCGGCGCCGCCTTTCCCTTGTTCGTGCAGTATATGTATAGCTCGTTAGGTAAGTCCTTTTTCGGTCTCGCCGTGAAGGTCAAGTTAACCAGGTCCAGGTATTCATTGGGCCTCGTCCATACCTGCCTTCTTGGCACTTGCTTGTGTCCCCTTTCCGTTCCTCTTCTACAAGTACGGGTCTGTCATTCGAAGAAGATGCAAGTTCGCCGCAGAGTCGGACGAATTCATGCGGAAGTTGATGGAACGAACCGTCAAAGAACCACAGGAAGAGGAGAAGGAAAGAAGCCAGGCAGCCTCGGAGCCCACCTCTGCGGATTCAGAGGTAGACAGGATTTCCTTGGACCCTGCTAAGCTCAGTCGCCGACAATCAATCATCTCAAACAAGTCTGCCAAATCGCATCGGTCTCAGATAGTGACCTCGCAGGACGTCTACGATGCGAATCCGTATGATATTGACCGTGTCAACACGCGCGACTCGTTCAAGAGTTGAACTCTCTAAAATGTAGCCATTATCATATATAGACTTTGCATAAATATGAATAAACTCATCATTCTTCAAAGATTTCAATACTGGTCTCTTCCTCTGATCACGGCAGTCCTCCATTCCTGTTGCAGTAAGGTCACTATGTGGATCACGTGGGACCGTGGCTTAGCGCGTTTCTGCCCGGCTGTCAACTATTCCGAATCTGGTAAAGTTCCATCCGCAAGCTTCCCTCCAATATCCCATCTTCTCCGTATCTATCCCGCATTTGCGTCGCGTCAAGCCGACGTTAACGGACAAGCACCCATCCCTCGCAGCAAGCATGGGGCGGCCTCGTGCCAAGCGGAACATCGACCAAGTCGACCCCACCGTTGACGACACAGACACTACTCCCCAGGGGAAAAGAGCAACGCGTCCTCGTAGCAACACGACTGCTACTACTACTATCCCCGGCCAGCGATTCGGCGAGACTACCGAATTCGTGCCTTTCAGCCAGTCCTCTCAGGCCATTATCCTGGATGGAGAGGACGACGCGGAAGCCGAGGACCTGATCCAGGGAAGCCAGGATGATTCCTCCTATAGTAGCTTTATGCACTACGGGAACCTGCGAACCAAGATCGTGGGGGTCCGGTACTACAATGGCTACGCGACTATCGGCGAACATGTGCTTCTGCACCGTGAGCCTGATAACCCATATGACCGGAATGCGATCCGTGTTTTGAACGTCATGGGGAATCAAATTGGTCATATTCCCAGAGATGTAGCCGCTCGATTGGCAAAATATATGGTAAGGAGTTGAACCGGAGCTCGGTTGTGAAGGAATGGCTTTGGTTTTGGGCTGTCGATTTGACGTCGAATTCAACATAGGACTCGAAGTCGCTGTTTATCGAAGGCATGTTGACGGGGCAGATTGGCTCGTTTACATGCCCGGTTATGCTGAAGCTGTACGGTACCAGTCATCCGGAAGAGCGGCAGCGGCTGAAGCGCATGATGATTGATGATCGACTTCCCCTGACCGAATTCAATCGGTGGGAGACTGAGGAGCGCAAACTGCGCGAGAAGGCGCAAAAGGACGCTGCCAGAAGGGGTCGCGGTCTGGCATCGGGCAATGGGCAGCAGGGGGAGGCCGGCGTCAACCCGATGTATGCCAACCTTTACGCGGGTGACGGTTTCGGTCAGACTCGGGAGAGCTTGGAGGACATTATCGGTCAGAGCAGCACCTTTAATCCTCGTGATATTGGCCAGGCGACGGAGAATTTCGGTTTGAATGAGGCCGACTTGGTCAATATGCCTATGGCGGATACTCCTGCGGCGCTGTCTACCGAGCTTCTTCCGTACCAGCGGCAGGGGCTGGCGTGGATGATCGGAAAGGAGTCTCCGCAACTACCTGCGCCTGGTTCTCAGGACGTGGTGCAGCTTTGGAAGAGAGCTGGAGACAGATTCACCAATATCGCTACCAACTTCTCAACGGCTATTCCACCCCCTCTTGCAAGTGGTGGTATTTTGGCGGACGATATGGGTCTGGGCAAGACAATTCAGATCATCTCATTGATTTTGGCCAACTCTCAGCCAAAGACCCCGGAGTCATTGAAGACCACTTTGATCATAGCACCTGTCGGAGTCATGAGCAATTGGAAGAACCAGATCAAAGACCATACCCACAGTGAGAGCACGCCAAGTGTGCTCATTTACCATGGTGCTGGGAAGAAAGAGGCTGCGAAACTCGACCAGTATGATGTGGTAATCACGAGCTACGGTGCTCTCGCTGTGGAGTACAACCCGAATGCCAAAGCAGCGCCCAATAGGGGACTCTTTGCCGTTCATTGGCGTCGTGTCGTGCTCGACGAGGGGCACACAATTCGAAACCCCAGAGCTAAGGGTGCGCTGGCTGCTTGCAATCTGCGCGCGGATTCGCGGTGGACTCTGACCGGCACGCCTATTGTGAACTCTTTGAGAGATCTGTATTCCCAGATTCGCTTCTTGAGACTGGCGGGTGGCTTGGAAGACATGGCGGTCTTCACCAGCGTTCTCATTCGCCCTCTAACCTCTGAAGACCCAAACGGTCGTCTCCTTCTCCAGGCACTGATGAGTACTATCTGCTTGAGGCGAAGAAAGGATATGGAATTTGTCAACCTGCGCCTGCCGGCCCTCACCTCGCGCGTGCTGCGCATCAAGTTTCATCCGCATGAACAAGAGAAATATGACATGTTCCAGTACGTTTCCCTCTGCCATGAAGTCGATGACCGCATGCTGACAGTCCACAGATCCGAAGCGAAAGGTATGCTTATGGACTTCAAGTCCAGAGAGAAGGGAGGCACCACATATTCTCACGTGCTTGAGGTCCTTCTCCGCATGCGACAAGTTTGCAACCATTGGGCGCTCTGTAAACACCGCATCGACGCCCTCACGGGTCTACTGGAGAAGCACAAGGTCGTACCATTGACCCCGGAGAACATCAAAGCCCTTCAGGACATGCTGCAACTCAGAATCGAGAGCCAGGAAATGTGCCCCATTTGTCTCGATACGCTAGAGCAGCCCGTTATCACCGCTTGCGGCCATTCCTACGACCGAGGCTGCATCGAGCAAGTCATCGAGCGACAGCACAAGTGCCCCCTCTGCCGCGCCAATATCGACGACACCTCCACCCTCGTCGCCCCCGCCGTGCGTCTCGGCGAGAGCGCCGACGACGACGTCGTCGCAGACCCAAACAACCCAAGCAGCAAGATCGAAGCCCTGATGAAGATCCTCACCGCCCAGGGCCAAGCCCCCGATACCAAAACTGTCGTCTTCAGCCAGTGGACCTCTTTCCTTAACCTCGTCGAGCCTCACCTGCAACGCCACGGCATCGGATACGCCCGCATCGACGGAAGTATGAATTCGACGGCCCGCGACGCCTCCACATACAAGTTCTCCAAGGACCCAGAATGCAAGGTCCTCCTCGCCAGTCTGAGCGTCTGCAGCGTCGGCTTGAACCTCGTCGCGGCCAACCAGGCCATCCTGGCCGATAGCTGGTGGGCCCCCGCGATCGAGGACCAGGCCGTCGACCGCGTCTACCGTCTCGGCCAGAAACGCGAGACAACCGTCTGGCGTCTCGTCATGGAAAATACCATCGAAGACCGCGTGCTGGAGATCCAGGACACGAAGCGCAAATTGATGCTGGCTGCCTTCCGCGAGAAGGACAAGAAGGTCGACGATAGAGCTACTAGGATCGCTGATCTGGAGAAACTCCTTACTTGACCAATAGGTCTTTTCATTCTTGTCTCTTTATTCTCTTTTCATGATACTTGATACTTCAGCAAGATTCTCTGTCTATCTTTGACTTTTCTTCTGTTTGAATAATATGGTATGGAGTATCCAGGGGATTTCGACCTCTAGACTAGTGGAGTCGACGTTTCTCTTCTTCTCGTTCTGTGTGATTATTTGAATTCTCGGTTTATCCCTCGAATTTTCCTTTCTGCTGGTCAGAGTACTCAGAAACATCATCGAAGACCTAGAATTCAAGAAGACTATGATAGACTCCATTCTGCTCGAGCTTGAGGCGTCCTACAATATTCATCATTACGCTGGAATCCTCAAATGAATTTGAGAGCGGCCGTGAATTCGTTCATTGTCTTTCTCCTGAAGATAAAAAAGTGAACCATGCTGAAGACGCCTTGCCTGTGCGAATCCCAGTGATGAAAATTGGAAATTCAGATTTCAGAAGTGGAAAAGATAGAGATATTTTCACTCAGAAATAGGGGATATGGAAAGAACAGAAGTATTAACATTAAAAGCAAGAATGTAAATGAGAAGAGAGATCAATGATGCATACACCTGCCCAGAAGGGCGCCCAGGAAACGCAGAGAAAACCATGCTCGCAGGAACTGATGGGGATATCATGAGATCAAATGCTCGCAATCACGAAAAGCAAAGAAAATCGGGCCATAAGGCTAGCCATTCTGGGATTGTTACTGCGGTTTGCAGGAGCCTCCTCCGTCCTTCTTGTCATCCCTTGACCGTGCAGGTTGCAAGCTGCCCCCGTCCATTTGCCCGGGTTGCGACTCAGCACTTGCACTGCGGCTTTCCATGCGTAATGGTGGGTCGGAGGACTGCGAAGACGGCAAAGACGGTTCTGGAAGAGCGGAAGGGACCATGCCGTCTTGTTGCGGTGGCCCGCTCTGAGCCCGAGGCGCAGGCTGAGCATCGTGAACTGCCGCATTTTGAGGCGCAGCCACCACTGCATTCGACGTGGACTGAGAGCGTGGCAAGATGGGTTGGTTCGGTGCACGAGCGAATGGGCCATCATTATAAGTATGAATAGGAGCAGGTGGCCCACTGTCATGTGACCTAGCGGGAGCTGTAGATGGCGGAGGCACTTGAGACGGTGGAACCCGGGCTCGCTGCGCGGCCGCGTAGTGAATTGGCATGTTGGGTCTGCCAGGCCAGCTTTGCCCTTGAGGCTGAGACATGGGCATCGAGGCTGCTAGTCTCTCCGCCTGTCTCACGTGCTCTTCCCTCCTCTGTCTCTCAAGTATCAGCCGCTGGTACGCCTGGGGATCAGTACGCCTCAGCCGCTCGTCATCGAGCTCTTGCTGGACATCCTTCCTTTCCTCTTCTGTGAGCTTGTCATTGTCTTCTCTCTGGAAGGTCTCGGTGAGGGCAATCTTCCGAATTGCCCGTTCCTCGCCGTTGTCTTCTTTGATTATTTTATCCAGCACATAGGGATCTTTCCCTACAAATTCGGAAATGTCATGCTGTTTTACCGGTTTAGCGGGAAAGAGGTACTCATTGAGCTTCTTAGACGCCCAGCGAATCGGATTCTTCTTGTCCACAACCCGAACGGCAAGCTGTGTCTTAAAGATGGCCTTGTTGTAGATAATCTCCTCGAATGTCCCTCCAGCGATGAAGCGGTAGACGAATACCGGTTTCTGTTGGCCTAGACGATATGCACGTCCGACAGCCTGTTCTTCCCAGATAGGATTGAACGAGAAGTCGAATATCACCACGCGGTTCGCGCCCGGAATATTCAAGCCCAATCCACCCGCTCGGGTTGAGATGAGGTACACTTTCTCCTCAGAAACAGTATTGAAACTCTTAGTCGCCGCTTGTCGAGTGTTGATGGGAGTCTTTCCGTCTAGACGGCGATAACTACGACTGGAGACCTTGAGGACATGCTCAACATAATCGAGAGTCGGTATGCTGTGAGAGAATACCAACACTTTGTCACCGGCCTTGATCGACTCGCTGATGATCCTGTCGAGGAGCTGTGCCCGATACGACAAGTTGAGCGCCTTCATGTCAGGAACATTGGCGAAGAGCCGCTCTTGCTCGACAACCAGCTTCTCGGAATCAGGAATGCCCGCTTGTGTTATAGGTTCATCGCCTGGTAACATCTCGTCCAGGCTTGACCCTGCCCTTTGCGCCTCATTAGCGCGGCTGAGTAGTTTGTCCCTGAAGCAAGCCGGATGATTGTTACACAGCCCAAGGATCGCCATCCAAGTCCAAAGCTTTGCGGTTCCTGGAACTTCTACCTTCCCCTGAACTACAGAGTCAACGTAGGAATCATACGCGGCCCGTTGCAGTTCGGTCAAGGGAACAGTGATGACAAATTCAATCTTTGGCGGCAAATCGCCTTCTAGCACGGTGATAGCGGCCCGATTAACTTTCGGCTCAAGAATCTCCTTGAGTACCTGAAGCTTCTTGAGCGACTTTCTTCTCTCATAGTGTGTGCTGTCCACGTAAAGACCTTCCTCGATGGGCTCCACATAGTTTGCCTTGAATTCGGGAAATTCCCCAAGATAACCTTTGGCAATCCAGTCCACCATGGTGAAGTAATCAGTCAGGTTGTTGGCAAGAGGAGAACCGGTCAAGGCGATACGAGTCTTAGAACGGAACTGCACAGCCGCTCGAGATATTCCCGAAGTAGAATTCTTCATTTTATGAGCTTCGTCGGCGACAATGATGTTTGGACCCTCCAGAAGCCATTTCCTCACATTTGCATGTTCATCATCCCGTAGAGGTTTGCGCATCTTTTCCGTCTCCTTATTGTGTATCCACTTTCGGAATATGTCGTAGCTCATGATCAGAATTCCACCTTCTTCATCCCAATCAGATACCTGTCGCAACCTCTCAGAAACTGCTGTCATCGAAGCCGTAACTTTTCTCAGAGGCCCAATTCTCCATTCCTCAGGTGTCCACATGAGGAATTCCTCGTACCAATTATCAATCAAGGATGAAGGACAAAGGATCAACGTTTGGGATCGGTGGAAGCACTCGGGGACCTGCTCGCTAATCTTCGGATCATTGGAAGCAGCCGCAGCAGCTATAGTGTTAAGCAGCGAGATGACCTGCATTGTCTTTCCCAAACCCATCGTGTGGGCGAGCAGACAGCCTTGTTGCTTCTCGTCCTGTATCAGCTCTCGCCACATAAACTGAATGCCATTCAGTTGATGCGGCTTCACGCGTTGGCCAATATGTGGATCCAAGTAGATGATTGGCTCTCCAAAGCTCACTGCTTGACGAGTAGGATCGGTGTTGCTTACACCCATGCGCTTCATCTTGTGTTCAAGCCTTTTTCGCTCTTTTTCCTGCCGCACTACACGCTGCTGTGCACTTGCTTGGTTTCGTTTGGCATCTTGACTTTCTTTTACTTCCCTCTTCCGCTTCTTGTGAGGCGCGTGGACAAGTTCGGATTTTTCTCCCTCTGACTCATCGACATGCTCGCTTGAGGTGCGAGTGCTCTTCTCGCTCCGTTCTTCAGAAAACTTCAGACCTCTGCAAAGTCCTAGGCCCTTGCAAAGCTCTTTGTGGAAGTCTTTGAAGTCAGCAATATTATCCTGAGCCTTGTGGATGTGCTTCCTGGAGATCCCTTTTGGAATGTGGATGCAATTCACCCAAGATATGAATTGTGAGGCGGTCCGCATTAATAGCCGGCTCTTTTCACTATCGAGTTGGGGTATCTCCATCTGGTCTTTCGATAGAATTCGGAGAGCCTGCTTGACAAGGTCATTCAATTCACCGTATTCGTACTCGGGTATCGATGAAGCCATCTCTTCACGCTCCCGGTCGGGCAGGCTTGCAATTAACTTCGCAAGCAATCTACGGCGATCGTGGCGTTCCTCGAGAATTTCCCAAGGGTACGACAGCAGAGCAACGAAATCATTGTGGTCAGGCAGATCTGATGTGTCGAACTTGCGCGTCGATTTCGACCCTTCAGACTTCCGGTTGATGATTTCTGGTCTTCGGTTCGGAATCTCGACGATTACATTGGAGCTCAGTCGGGGGCCAGGAGATATTGAAGGACTTCGTTCGATCTTCAAGCTAATGTCGTCCGATTCTGTCCACCTGGGTCGCACAGGATTGAGTGGCGGCGTTTCGATCCTGAATTCTTCTGCTGAAATTGAAGGAGAGTCCATTGTGAGGTCAATAATCTCCGCCCGTAGCGCGTTTCCGGAAGGGGCAGGAGAGGGTGAGCTGGTTGCCATGAAAGGCGACCTCTTGGCCCTTGATCTACGTCTGATTCCCGAAGGACTGATAATGTCATCATCGCTATCGGACGTTGAAGGCGTCGGCGTCGGTGTTCGCCTTCTGCCGACGCTGTCCACGTTCTCAAAGTCCTCAATAGACGACGTCTGTTCCTGAACCTCGGAGTCGTCGATGAAGTCATCTGGGAAGTCTGAAGACACGTCGGATTCTGAGTCAAGAGACTCCTCGTCCGCGGCACTCGTCTTCAGTTTTGGCAGCTTTGTTTTGGGGGGAGCAGCAACCTTTGGCGGACACTTCTCTTCCTCCAAGACCGAGATCCGCCACTTTTGTTTCTGTATATCGATAACAGTCTGCTCCATGCTTTGACACTGTGTTTGTAACTCCGATTTTGAGGCATATTCACTACCGCGTATTGCTTCGAGCACTTTGCCTAACCGCTTCTCCAGCAAGGTGACGTCGCGATTAATGGCCTTGATTCTTTGGTAAGTACACTTGGCCCTGCGAGCTGTGACCCAAAGCTTCCGGGCCTTGAATTCCTCCTTCGGTAAGCCATTCTGGCGCCACCGATCCACAAACTCAGCCATACAATCTTCCACGACTGCCTCGACCTCAGCGGGAGTCAACTTTGCCGGTTTACTTTGAGCAACATCATCGCGTTCATTAGCAATCTCCTGCCAAGTTTCTTCATCAAACTCTCCTTCTGAACCCGAGTCACCGTATAATGGGCAGACGTCTTGGTTGTCTTCCCCAGCAGGGTATTTCTGAATGAGATAGGAGTATGGGTCGGATGGTTCCAGTGTCTGCGATGATCGGGAGCTGGCAGCCTCTGCTTGTTCTAATTGGGGCCATTTCTTTATGTCCTCCTGTGTAACAGAAACAGTCCCATTCGTGGCAGTGTACAAGGTGAAGAATTTCTCGCTGTGCTCATTAATCTTCGAGTGGTCATACGGGATCAGAGCCAGTTGACTAGTTTCATTATCAGAGCTCAACTGAATGGGCTGCTGTCTGAAGAAATAATTCATGCACTTTCTCACAAAATGGCGCTGAGCGGTAGGCAAATTCGGAGGACTAAGCATTACGAATGAATGATCCTCCTCATCAGACGTAGACGGATAGAATAATTGCGAAGGCAGAATTCGATCTGGTCCCATGTACCAATCCTTGTCTTGCGAAATGTTCGAGGGCTTCGACACACGAGGGGTTTTTCGTGGCTCAGGCAGAGAGCTCAAATCCAGCCTGCGTCGCTTCTTTCCTTCGGCATCAACCACGACGTGTTCATAAGCACGCACGCGTTCGCCGGGGTTGGATAGATCTATATGCTGTTCCGCAGGCGTTCGACTAACGGCAGCTGGAGGGACGCTTGGAGGCCTCTCGCTGGTATCGGTTGCACTTTCACTACCTTTAGCGGTAGTGGTTATTGTAGTAGACTCATCGGCCCTCGGACCACTGGAAGTCGGAGCATCCCTGGGAAGGGTCCTTTTGGTCTGGTATAGTGTAGATGTCGAGAGGGTCATCCAATGAGGGCGCTGCATTGATAGATTCTGAGGAGTCGCTGTTGGCGGCACAGAGTTCTGGTGAATTGGTGACGAGAATTCCTGGAGAGGACCTGGGGTAACAGATGCTAAGTGACTTGGGGTAACTGAATACCGACGATTATCGAGTTGGGAAGCAAGCTCCACCCTAGAACGCTGGTACTTTTGAGAACGTCCCTGAAGGTAGCGTATTGCCATGAGCATAGAACTACGATGACCGATAGCTCTGAGCCCAAGCTCTTCCCGTAGAGTCTCCTTGTCGACATCATGCAACAGCACCTCCCCGGTTATCAGATTCTCTCGCAGAGCGGCTTCGAACTGGACAGGGTTTGGCCGAGGGGCCTGCGACGCAGACTGGGACCATGGTGTCTCGGGATTGTGGCAGAGGAAGGCTACTACCTCATCGACTGTCCAGTCGAGGGGATCTCCATCATCAGATTCCATGACGCCTGGTGGAGCTAAATTTGTTAATGAAATCTCAATGCCGTGAGCTGAAGTCAGGAGAGTCTCACAAAAGCCCATCAGCAGGCCCAGCTTATCAATGTAGTAGGTTTTCTCTTGAGTTATAAGGCACCATTTGGTCAGATAAAAGGCGAGACGCGATAGAAGCAAAAGATATCATAAAAAAGAATTGGGCGAGCTACTGAGAGCGACAAGAGAGTCTCGATCTCACATAGTCAAAGTCTAGACGTTGCACATATGAGATAGCAGTGCAAACAGACAGTACTGATTTTGTGGAATGGAAGAATCCTGATGAATTGATCGCGTTGATGGAATAATAACGCGCCAAAATTGATACTGCCTAAAACGGAGATCGGCGGTCGGTTATCGCAGTAGAGCTCTTTTCTGCCGGTATCAAAGGCGGTACATCGGGCGGACTACGGCGTAATCCCACCGAAGCTCCGGTGATTAATCGCAACAGCCCCTCATCTACAGTATTAATAATGGTCTTATCCTGTAGGAGATGTTGGATCATTTGCATTTGAAACATCTTCAATTGATCTTGAACTAACTTTCTGGGATTCTTTGAGTGCTGAGATTCCATATCGCAGGATATACACCGCTCTTCATAATGAGTGACTCTGTCTATACTACTTATCCTCCTGAACTGAACCCCGCACAGAGGGACTTTCTGGTGAAGAGTATCAAGGATTGGGCTACGCAGAATGGCTTGATGGTCCGACCTCCACCTACGTTCATTCCAAAAGAGTCTGATCCGTACGGTGTACTGGCGACGAACGCTCCAGTGACGTTATTTCCGAGTCCCTTTCCGAGGGCATGCTTCGAAGAGGCCAAGGCATTGCAGACTGTGTACAACAAGCTTTATGCCGCGATTACATGTAATGAGGAATGGCTTGGCAAGATCATGGAAGAGTAAGACTCTGTGCTGTTCTATGACCTAGATTCAATGCAATACTTCTTTCGGAGTACAGCATCCGTGAAAAGTTCTGAACTAAAAATTGTTTGACCTGTAGTCTGATTGATGTTGACGACTTCATCTCTCGCCTGTGGAAAGTTCATCTCTCAGTCAAGAAGGAGGGATATGCTCAGAATTTGTCGCTTGGTTTATATCGATCTGATTACATGGCTCACTCTCCGACCAACTCGAACGCCCCCCCGTCTTTGAAGCAGGTGGAATTTAACACTATCTCGTCGTCCTTCGGCGGCCTATCTTCGCTGGTGCGAAAGCTCCATTCAGAGCTTCTCGCCTCCCCACCAGGCTATCCCATCTCTTATCCTTCCCACCCCCTATTTGAGTCGAACGTACCTCCCGAGAACACCGCTGTGGAAGCCTTGTCAGCTGGGCTGGCTGCAGCGCATACTGCTTACGGGCCTTCGAAGTCGAGCCCAGCTCTTCCCACGTGTATTCTGTTTGTGGTACAGGAGAACGAGCGGAACATATTTGACCAGCTAGCACTCTCCAGAGAGCTTACTACCGTCCATAAGATCCCTGTTTTCCGACTACTCAGTACCGAGGTCTTGGATCACACATCAGTTCCTGGCTCGAACGCCTCTCGGCCTCTCATCTACCGTCCCCCTCATTCACCAGACACGCAGTTTGAAGTGACAACGGTGTATCTCCGCTGCTTCTATGCGCCGACTGATTACACCTCCGAACGTGACTGGGAAGCGCGGACACAGTTGGAGCGGTCTGCAGCGATCAAATGCCCCACCGTTCTGAACCAGTTGGCTGGATGCAAGATCATACAACAAGTGCTGGCAGAGACTGCAGGACCCGACCACCTTGCAAACTTCATGGCAGACACCGATCCGGCCACTGTTGCCCGCTTACGGGAAACGTTTGCGCCTCAATATGACCTTTCTTCAAGCGGGCGCGGCAGAGAATTGGCTCTGAACCCCGAAACAGCTCTCAACCACGTCCTCAAACCGCAGCGGGAAGGAGGTGGTAACAACGTTTATAAGTCTGCCATTCCCGACTTCCTACGGTCAATTCCAGAGAGTGAATGGAAGCGGTGGATCCTGATGGAACTGATCCATCCGCCGGCTGAAGCCAAGAATGTGGCTTTGAGGAGTGATGGCGAGGTTCTCAGTGGCAAGGTCATTGGAGAGTTGGGTATCTATGGAACCATTCTCTGGGATCAAGCCAATGGAAATGTCCTGCAGAACGAGCAAGGCGGGTGGCTGATGAGGACCAAGGCGACGGGTGTCAACGAGGGAGGAGTGGCCACTGGATTCTCCAGTTTAGATAGCATTCTTCTTTTCTAGATTTCCTCCGTAGAGATCCTCTGTTACTGATAGATACATCTCTTCGGCGACTACAATCCTTTTGCATGAAACAGGTGGTCAATCTTCCATAGTTAATTTTCCATTGTCACTGTGTCAAAGACCGGAACCACAAACCAATGTTCCTCAGGCTTGGGATTCCATTAATATACATGCAGCCATCCCACGCACCCTATCTCGATCATAGCATCGTCTCCCTGGATGACTGGCCCAGTCTACGGCTGGACAGAGTCAGACCGCATTGAGCCAGCCTCCACATCCCTCTCTCCGCCCATGTTTCCGCGCTGTGCCCTACGCCGCCACGCCTCAGGGAGCTCGTCGGCCGGAAGCAGCTTCCAACTCCCGAGCTGGAGCCGAGAAGCCCTCTCCGACAACTGCCAGAAGAGACTCAACGCCTCGCGGACCCGCTGGCTGGGCGAGTGGAGCTCTCCACCATCCAGAAACAAATCCAGAGGGTAGTAGGCCGGCACGCCGCCAGCCAGGGTCTTCGAGCGCAGCCGCACTGCAGTACGTCGGTTGTCAGGGCCCCTCCTGTACTCAATCTCCATGGTCGTGTTATACTTGATCTGGTCAAGCGACCAGCGCGCAACGCGTTCGACCTCCACTTTCCCCACGGTGCTGCGGTGACTCGTCCAGCAGGATAGCGCCAGTGGATTCCTGCACTCGCGTTCTCTCCGCATGTTGAGACTGTTCTCTCGCGGCCGCTGGGCTTCGGGGACGGCCATCCGCGACTTTATATCGCGGTATGCGAGGCGTTGGTCTGTCCGCATCCAGTACTCGAGGAGCCAGCCTGCTGGGCGGATGGAGATGTATCTTGGCAGGAAGGGAAAGTCGCGGATGGGGCGGCCGTCACGGTCCTTGACGACTCGGTTGTTCTCGACCAGGTCTCTGAGCGGGGGGAGGTTATCGAACGCTGGTGTCTCCATGCGGAAGAGGAGAGGTGGTAGGTTGTTTTCAGAGTAGGCAGCATGGTAGTCGTTGACACAGGTATGGTATCGGTCAGGAGTGTCATCATCTAGAGGTGTGTTAGTATTGGCGTTATTTGACGAGAGACATGTAAACACTGACGATGGCAAGTTAACTGGGTCGTAGCTAAGACGTTGCAAATTAGTTTCTGCGACATTGAAAAATGCAATAGGAGGGGACATACCATGAGTATCAACAGGTGGAGAGGACATGTCTATGGAGATAGGCTTAGATGTGTTATGCTTGAAATGTGACACTGAAGCTGAAGATTAGAGAGTCAAGGAGTGTTATACAGAATAAGGAGGAAGAGGAGAAAACTCTAGGTTTTTATACCTGAGTGTGTTCAAGCATTGTGAATATCACACTAGAAGTCACATTGCGAACAGTTTAGGGCTAGGTGATACTTGCTTAAGCAGAACCTAAGAATGTCCATGTATGGCAGGTTTATTGCTCTGTGAGTAACCTCCCTCTACAGGCTACATGGACGTTCTTCTAGACTTGAAGCAATAGAGCAGTGTTCCGCCATTTAAATAAATTGTATACATAGATGTAAGAGGTCAAGCTATGAGCAACTACATCCTGCAATAACGCTGAATAACTATACGGGTTGATAGGAATCTGCTTAGCGATCACAAATGCTACTCTAGATTCAATGCTATAGAATCTCTGCAACTACCTTACCGGTCTGTGTGGCTTATACTCGAGGGGGAAGATCTCCGACTGAAACTGTTCCTTCGATTTGGTAAGCAGCTGACTCTCAAGCTCTATATAAGGACAGAACTTCCATACGGGAAGGCAGACATAAGTGGAGGTTTAATTTGTATCTCTCTTGGCTTTCATGAGTGTGTCATGTACTGTTATCTGGTATCCTTGCCATATACTGCGTCATGTTAGGCTTCAAGACTGGGAGTATATCCGAAACATATTACAAAACACTATTGCGCCATGAGCCAAACGAGCTGATACTGGTGATACTGGTGATATTGCATTGACGACTCTACAGAATTAAAGGATGAAGAATCGAAGAAAAAACAAATTGATTTCACTGGCTGGCTCACTCTGCCCAAAGAGGAAAGTGTAACACAAGCTCGTGGCAGTCACGCTACCCGCGGAACGCCTTCTTGGCAATCAACCTTATCCGAACGACACCAGTTCATGTTGAGATTGTCCAGAAGCCCAGTAGACGGCATAACAGCCGTTGAAAAGCAGAAAGCGAAGAAAGACACAAGCTCAAACGATAACAATAGACATCGCAAACCGAAAACAACTCCAAGGCCAACTCCGCGCCAGCAACGTTCCCAGGAGATCGAGGACTTCCCCAGCGAGAAGGAGTATCCGTAAGAAACGAAAGGCCACCAGGCAACAAAAGAACAGGACAAAAGACAAATTGACAAAGGCACACCAGACGCCCAATCACAAGAGAAACAAAACATAAGAAGCGCAGGCTACCCTCATATGACACCCTCCACATAAGGCATTTCAAAAAGGAATCGCTCTCCAGCGTAATACTCGTTGAGCGTGACGTTGTATGCCGCATTCATCATGTCCATTTTGGTAGGATGTGGTTTGAAGATCAGCCGTCTCTTCAAGGGCTCGGAGATGAAGGATGGAGATACTCGAACCGGCGATGGCGGCGCAGTCGTGCGAGAAATTGGAACAACGCTGATCATGTCGTCGAGGTCGAACTTGCTGACAAATTTGTCGTACAGGGAATCGGTATTGCAGAATGGTAGCGCCTTCTTGAAAGCCTTGTGCTTGCGCTTCATTTGAGACGGGTGGCGCGCCTTCAAGACTTTGGGCACATCCTTGTCCAGGCCAGAAAGCTCCTCTTCGCAAGGACTCAGCCAGTCGAATTCTTGTCGCGGTTCTTTCTTGAGCAAAAAGTCAAGGTTGCAAGTCGGGCACTGGTCTCCATCGTATAAGCTGCCATCCAGAGAAGAGTCGAGATCGTCCTTCTCGGCAACAGTAAAACTCACAACCGGAGAACCGGGGACAGAAGAAGAAGGGAGCGGCTCGATAGACGAATGGGGAACAGGGGAGCATTCAACCGGAGAGCCCGGAATCAGAGGACTGAAAACGGTAGCCAACGACTCTTCGGAAGCCGCACGCTGGCCGAAAAAAGAGCCAGTCTTGGCGGAGGGAGCTGGCATGGTCGGGGGAGGAGTCAGAGGCGCGGATTCTCCGACGGGAGTGGTAGGGTCAAGTGCATCGGTCATATCCACGTCCTCTTCGATCTTCGCCGCATCCCTTTTCTTCTTCGGCGTGCGTGGTCCACGATGGCCACGTTTTTCAGGGCCATAGTTGTCCGGAAGGGCGATCCGGCCACCTTCTTCTCCAAGCTCAGGATTGATGAGGCCCGGAGTCAATCCACGAGTCGAATTGAGGGTGGGATCGATGCCATGGTCAATCATTCTTTGCAGGACGTCTTGCTCAAGCTGAGAACTGATCTTGTTTCCTGAACTCCAGGCGATCAGGTTGAAGGCTTTGCGGAATCTGACATTCCGCTGCTGCAGGGCATTGCGCTCAATTGCAAAATCCTCGTGCATCCTGTCAATGATGTCTTGTAGCTGGATGCGCCTGTCGAGACGCATCCATGCCTCGACTCTGAACTCCTCGACGTCCGAGGAGATATGATCCGGAAGGATCTCAATGTCTTTGACGCGTTTGCCGCCCAAGACTTTCATCTTGGGCGGCTCCCGCTCTTTCTTCTCCTCCTCCTTCGTGGGCTTGAACTGGTAGAGGATGGCTGGGAGATTGTCCCAGGACCAATCCTTCTGGTCCTCACGGAAGCTGGTAATGTTCCGCGGGTCGATGGCCTCAGTGCTGCCCTGCCGAGGGGTTCTTTCTGCTGCGATATTAGGATCGGTTTCCAAAGGAACATGAGGAAGTTGACTCACTTTTGTTGCCCTGAGACTTCTCAGAGCTCTTGGAGCCCTCGGGACTCTTTCTCTCGATTTTACCCATTGTTGAGGGCTGCAAACCGATGTCAGTCATGCAAAAGAAACAGTGCTGAACCCAGGCAATACTGGGCAACACTTGTGCTCGCAACTCGAAGAGCACTCATCACCACTCACCTGATGGTGTCTTGAAGCTTTTTGCTGAAAGCTGGTTGTTGTGATGATTTGTGGGAGCAAGCTGGTACTTGCGATGATGAAGTGGAAATGTGTTTGAGGAAGAAAATCCTGAAGGAGACAGATCAGAGGGATTTATAGACGAAGAAACAAAAGAATCGAACGTCGCCATATTGAGTTTTGAGAGCTCCTTATTCTTCTCGATTTCTCAATAATGTGGAGGTTGGTATAGTCGACTGAATTTGGAGAAGTTGGTTGTGCGATGGTGATGAAACTGGGTGAGGGATTATTCACTCGACATGCCCACTCCAGTCTTTGTCTCCCTCGCCTCCTTAGCGAGCGCCTGAGAACTCCAGATTCACAAACACACCTGGTCATGATCTGTCGAAAGCTGTCTTTCTGGAATGTAGAATTTTTGCTCTTCAAAATGATACGCAGCTTGCCCATCTTTCTATCATTCCTGGTATGTCCGCCGCTCTCCCCAGACGAAGCCTCGACGACATGTACATATGCTGTCATGTCCTCACTGACAGCTGCAGACCCACCCAGAACCACTTCGCCCAGCGCTGCAGGTACACCACGAGGAGGCTGGAAAGCTTCTTTTCTCAGAACGACGCTAACGAAAAGATTCTCATTGGCTCCGCTGAGCGAAGCCGGAAATAGATCCCGTGGCTGGATGGCAGGTGCTGCGTGGAGTCTATTGTCTGCTCTGCTGGACGTATTGTAAGCTGCGAACAATTATATTGACTGCTGCTCGCCACTGAATGAGCCCCCTTTCCCCGGCAGAGGCACGAGGGGAGTGGAGATGGTGGTTCTGAGCTGAAAATCGCTCACTTGGCGGGTCCTTATTGTATTTCGAGTATAATGAGGCTGAATAGGGTCTCTAGTTGTACTTGTGTGTTTGTCTAGAAGGAGGCTAGAGGCTGGTGGGCTGGTGAGGGGCTTGAGGAGAGTGGAAGAAGGAAGAAGGCCATGAGGTTGGAACTTCCTATTTATAGCCTCTAGTCTCGGTCTGAGGATTGATTTAGAGAAGCATAGCTGAGTTGTGTTTGAAGTACGAGTAAGAGAAGATGATGGTATAGATAAGCCGCAGGCGGAGACGACTTGGTACGAAGAGGAAGTCCTGTACAACGTGCAAAAGGCCAATGTGAGGGGAAATACATAGAAAAAGTGATGCAATCCGCTGAATGAAAAAGCAGTATGGCATGGATTTCCTATCTCTGAAGAATGAAACTGTACAAAGTGCATGCCGCCTCTGTCATCATGTCCATGAAAAATGAAATCAAATCAAAGCTTTGAGATTCCCAGCATGCGCCAACCATATACCTGTAAAATCATTTCGAAGACCCAAATACTCATACATGGCAAAGGAAATAGAAAAGAGTTCAAGAAACTTGAACAGCCAGCTTAACCCAACCTCAACGCGATCTCCTGGTGTGTACCGAAAACGCCCTCCAATCCTCAATCGGTCAGTAAGCACTCAGGCTTTCAAGACAGTGGCCCAAAAATCATCACTGGATTTTTTGGCGGGCTTGCCAGTGTTCAAGGTTTCTATACGCCTGCGCTTTGGGCTATCCTCGCCAGCTGTCGACTCATCGACATTCGTATCCTCAGCACGTCTGCGCTTCCGGGTGTTGTTCATGGTCACGGATGCCTCAATGTCCGGATTGTCGACACGTCTGCGCTTCGGGCTGGCGATTACGTTCATGGGCTCCTGAGACTCCAAATCCTCATCACGTCCACGCTTCAGGGTATTTCTGTCAACAGCATCGCAATCGCGAAGAAGCCAATCCTCGTACGACATGTTGTTTTTCTTCAAAAAGTTCTCCAAAGTCATTGCGCCATCAACAGTATCGTCTTCATCGTCGAAGGGTTGGGCGGGAGGCTCGTTGCAATAGGTCAAGCCATCAACATCGGGGTATTCGAAGTCGGCATGAGTGGAGTCAACTGTTTTAATTTGCAGCAATGTAGTTGCTCTCGCATTGCTGGATAGAAATGTCAATTAGTATAGAGATCGCTTTAAGGCACAGGTTGAATCTTACCTGTCCATTGCGAGATCTTGCTGCGATGTCCTCTGCTCTGCTTCGATCTCGTGGCTAATGCCATTGTAAGTAACGATCTAGATTGAAGTAAGATGGCCAAGATACATACCTTCTCGGCTCTGTTCTTAGATCTGCGTGCGAAGCGTGACTTGGGCCAGGACGGTGACCCTCGCACATCTCACCAGAGCTCCCGAGAGCGGGCTTTGGATTCATACTTGGCTGCTTCACCATAGGAATGATGTTTTCTCCTGGTATAGGGATGCGTCCGCCGGCTTCACCCTTCGATGGGTCTATCAAACCAGGTGTCAGTCCCCTGGTGGAATTCTTCTGGGTGTCAATTCCGGTAGCCTTGAGCATGCGATCGATAGCCCAGATGGACTTTTGCGCATTCCAATTAGCCACATGGAAGGTGTCGCGAAAGTTCTCTCTACGAGTCTCAATCTCATCTGCGGTCAACTTGTACTCGGGATTGACGCGGTCAATGATATCCTGCTGGGTGATGCGACGGTCCAAACGCATCCAGGCCTCGAGTCTCCATCCTTCGACGTTGGAGGAGATTTGGCTCGGGAGTACGGCAAAGTCATTGATCTGCTTTCCAGTAATTGCATTAGTTGTTTTATAAACACGGTGTCTCGATTTGCGGTAGTCGCTTCTGGGTCTGAGAACGTAAAGAACGTCAGGCAGGTTCTCCAGACTCCAGAAAGCTTGATCGCCATGAGGGGTGGTTTGATCGCCTGCGTCTGCTGGCTTGGGCTCTACCAAGTTCTTCTCAGCGTTTTTGATCGGGGGTTTGTGCTCAACGCGCGGTGAAGAGTGGGTAATAGAAGGAGCCGCAGGCTGATCAAGACCTTCTTTAGTTTCAGACAGAACAGAAGGCTCAAATCTTACACGAGGCCGTGGTTGCGGTGCCGCTTGAGTAGCAGACAGGGGAGACGGTCCATGTATCAATTGAGAAATAGGCACTCTTTGGGAAACTGGGCGAGAGGACAATCCGACAGGCAGGTGAGGCTGCGAGACAGATAGAGAAGGCGGACCAGCTACCAATTGCGCTCGAGTAGCGGGCACATCTTGGACAATTGGATAGGGAGAGCGTCCAACGGTGGGCCGCAGGTGAGCCAGAGGATCAATTTGATGGGTAACCGATTGAGCGACAGCCGAAGGGTACCAAGCTGTCTGTTGAAGAAAAATGATTAGACATCTAATCAAGGTAACAACGACAGGTTGATGCGGCATCACTCTCAATGTCACTCTCAACCTCGTCCTTTGGCGGTCAGGCTGAAGATGGAATTGACTTGCCTCGAGGGTAGGAGGGTTCGCTCGTTCCTCATGTGCGTAGAACTGTGAGCCAGTGTAGAAGCCTGGTCTTGGGTAAAGAGCGCTGCTATAATAGAGACCTCTGTGAAAGAGGCCCATTCGAGGGTAGTGGTCCATGGGAGCACGAGTAAGTGTCCCCTCTGGACACTGGGGACCCCGGACTGTTTGCTTTCTGATCTGAATAATATTATG
Source organism: Aspergillus thermomutatus (assembly GCF_002237265.1). Classification (NCBI taxonomy): domain Eukaryota; kingdom Fungi; phylum Ascomycota; class Eurotiomycetes; order Eurotiales; family Aspergillaceae; genus Aspergillus; species Aspergillus thermomutatus. The sequence continues at coordinate 24,641 of NW_020798380.1, forward strand.
ACGATGTATGACACTCTGAGAGCTCTGAGAATGAAGAGATATGAGATGAAGCAATGGATATCCTGTGAATAGGTTCTTTTACATGGTCAGTCCTGTTTACATCTTCAAACACGTCAAGAAGACTCACAAAGAGCAGTCAACTGCAGTTGCTGAGGAAGGTAAACCGTAACCAAAGACTAGAAACTCTTCAACCAAAGATGTAGAAGTTTTAGAAATACAAGCTTAAGCTAAGGATGTTATTCTTAAGAGATAAGAATGTGTTGTGTTCTGATGGAAGAGTGGACGCGTCCCCGGGGATGGTGGTGATGAAAAGCGTCCTTGGAAGGATTGCAGTGAATGAGCAAAACATCTTGTTAGTCTCAACCGGTTTGCATCCTACATCAGACTGTTTATTTTTATCTTTTTTCCTCTGGCTCGCTTCTAGGTTATGCTGTCTCAAGCAATTCACAATCTACGCATCGAGCTCCGGCTTGAGCTCCCCGTTGCATTCACTTTCTGTACTCATCTCAAATTTGGTATACAAAGCAATAGAAAGCACAACTGCCTCCTCAAGAGGCTCGGACTGGTAGTCCATGTATCATCGCCTGCCAGAGGTATGCTAGGCTTGAGAGATACTAAGCGATGGGTTCTATCATGAAGATGTTATCGAGTAAGCTGGCAGTACTGCAAATTCGAACTCTCTTCCTAGCAAGCTAACCATATGTATCATTCATACCTAGTCATCGCATCTAATTGCCAAACGGCTTCTTACCTTGTCATATTCATTCATGTTTCGAAGAATGCTCAAGGTTGACTCTTCCAGAGAGAGTGGCTGCAGACATAGAAGGCATTGCTGCTAATTAGCAACCTTGAGGATGCTCTAGCAATAGATCCAGGCTTTGATTCCTGAAACAATCTCGTACCTTATCATCTCCAGGTCCTGCGTTGTTCTGCATACCTTGTTTCCTCTTTGTGCATGAACCGAAGTATATATAAGCGAGCCAAGACTCGGTAGTCAACAATGCTTATCGCTTTCTACTCTGCATCTCTCGTACACCACCACCGCTGAATCTGATCAAAAGCACAACTGGGATAGAACCTTTACCTTGATTGCTCAAGGATATCAAATCTCTAACACCGGGCTCAATTAAACACAGTCCACCCATGAGCAGCCGCGCAACTCCTCTACTCCGCCTGATTGAGAATGTAACCACCAAATCCCGCAATAAGAACCAACCCTTACCCAAGAAATACAGCCTACAAATTGCATGCCATGTCAAACCCAACGCATCCAGCTCCCGAGAAGGTATCATAGCAGTGGGAGCAGAGAAAGTGGATGTCTGCGTTGCCGCCGTGCCCAGGAACGGAGAGGCGAACGCAGCTGTGTCGCGGGTTTTTGCCCAGGTATCCTTACTCATGAGTACTTCGCTTATCATATAGCATGATAACGCTGATGGCTAACACATGATAGATATTTGGCATTCCCAAGTCGAATGCAGAAGTAATCCGCGGCCTAAAATCGCGTGACAAGACTCTCTATATCACTAATCTAGACATTGGGAAAGACGGAGAAGAGCAATTTCTTAAAAGAGCTCGTCAGAGACTGGAGGAGGCCATCATTAACAACAATTGATTCGCCGAGAATCGCAAAGTTCTGGTTGGATATGCCCATAGCTTTCTCGAGAGTCCGCTGTACCGTGACATCACCAAGACCGCGGACATTTTCTTTATCGCGCACCTCCGCAGCCAACACTTTTTTTACCAACAAACTCTCGACAACCTACAGTGCAAATTCTACAATGGCCTCAACAATAGACAGACCTCACAACCCTCAAACAGGACCGACACCGTCCAAGCGAAAATCCCCCGAGGAAACCGACGCGTCGAAAACGTCCTCGTCCGCAGCCAAAGTCATAACCTTCACATCCCGCAATCCAGCCTGGACCTACCTCAAACTCCAACTGTACGTTCTACACCCGCGAATCCACCCATGCATACTAACCCAAGTCCAACACCAGAATCACCCAACCACCCACCTCAACAACACAGAGCCCCCTCGACCCCCTCACCGCAAAAACCCATCTCACCGCCGCCCTCGCGCAGTTCCTCGGTCTCACAGGCACAGCCATCCCGCTCGACATCCTGAAAATCGCCCCGGAGGGCAAAGCACAGACAGTCTGGATCCGCGTCCCACGCTCGGACGCCGCGGCCGTCGTCGCGGCGCTGAGTTCCTGGATCGGTGGCGGCGGGGGGAGTAAATCTGCGACGGCGACCGGGGGGAGCGTGGCGTGGCGGGTGTGTGCGAAGGGGAATTACCTGGGGGCGGTGGTGCATGGG
>NW_020798381.1:0-26935 GCF_002237265.1 Aspergillus thermomutatus
TCGGTCCGAGGGGGGGTGTCAGGATTCCATCCCGTTTAGGTTTAGCGTCCCGACTTAGTCAGCCTATATATAGTTGGCCCCTGAGCCATCCTAATTGGACACTTGGCGCTTCCCGATTCTCTCAAATCCCAGCCGCGGCCAAGGCATTTCGAGTAGGACGAATATCGCACTAGAACAATTGAGATGATTCATTGAATGAGTTCAGCCTGATGTACGGAGTACATTGATGAATTCTTGAAATAGCGTTATGTACTTTGAAGCAACTAGCTAGAAGGTACTTGAAGAAAAACTGATTGATATGCGATACGATATAATCTCGATGCGCCCATTCCTTGATCCTTGAGAAACTCCTGACTCCGGATAACGGATGACTTTATGCAATAGGAAACAGAGGATTCAAGCCTCATCAAGGTTCTAAAACATGGTTCACTTCGATGGTAACCCCATCTTCTGTGCTCTTGCTCTCCTTGGCGTGTTTAATGAGAAGCTCAAATTCACCCTCGCTGCCGAAAAGAAAATGTTGCGCACGCTCAGACGAAATCTGACATGAAAGAATCGTGACGTTGACATTCTTGTCGAATAGTCGGAAAAATTTCCGTGCCTTTTCGAAGAGATCTCTCCCGGTCTTACATTCCTCTAGGGGAAAGGCGCGAATAGCGCCCGACTTATAGGAGACAAGCTTGAAAGTCACCTTGGCCGGGTTGGGCGCCTTGCGAGTCCTCGCTAGAGTATTAGATGTTTGTTCTTGGAGCCTGCGCCTCTTGACAATTGGTGCAGTGATGTTTCCATCTTCCTCCTCTTCGGACGATGATGAAGCGTCGGAGGATTCCTCTGCCGACGAGTCTGTTTCATCAGATGACTCTGAAGCATCCCCAGAGCTCGGATTGCTGGTCGCAACCTCGCGCTTGAGGCGGTGCTCCCTCTTCCTCTTTTCCGGCTCCTTTTCTCGTTCGCGCTCTTGTCCCCGGTTCTGTACGCGCGGCTGAGGTGGAGCCGTGGCCACTGACAGGTGCCTCTTCTTGATACCCTCACCCTCTGGGTCCAGATCGGGGACTGTGACTTTCCAGATATCCCGAGAATAAACGATGTCCTTCAGTGCCGGAGCGAATTTACGAATGGCGCAGCATTTGGCCTCGAATCCATTGTTCACACCCCGCCATGCGACCAGGAAACTTCCGTGCTTCGTCCAGTTCGGCCAACGGCTTCTGACCAGCTTCTGCGGGAAGTCAGGCGAATGTAGCACGAGGACCGAGTACGCGCACGGCGAGAGGATGTCGAATTTTGAAAGTTCCAACTCCCGGCCCTCCCGGTCAAAGACCTTCCATTTGTTCGTGCACGGTTTGCTGTTATTATATGTGCACGGCGGGAGCTTACGACCATTCTCCTTGTGCCATTCGTCGAGGATATCAACGAGGTGGTCGGGCATCGGTTGCTTTGGACCGTATTCCGGTATAGGGTTGATCTTTATCGTCCGACGAGAGGCCTGCTCATCCGCGTCCAAGGCGGATAATGATGGTTTCCGCTCTTCGTCGGAGTGGACATCTATTGCGACCCTAGAGCCAGAAGGCAAGTACAGATGTTAGCGCGCCTGGCCTCACGTGTATGCATGCCATTTGATACGTACTGGTCCCCCATGTTTGGGGTGGAGCTCAAAGGGCTTTGTCAGCTATAGATCTGGGACAAAAAATGCTTTGCGGCCGGATTGAGAAGAAGAAAGAGGACATTAGGAGAGAAAACGAATGCACTTGAAGAAAAGGAGAAAGAGTAGCTAGGTTCTCGGCGCAGAACAAACAAAAACACTAGATGATTCACTTCTACTTCGGGTAGCTGCTCCAACTCAAAGCAAAGAGAACGCGTCCAGATGAGCCGGCGCAATGCAAGTGTGTAACTGATTGGCCCTCCTCTTAGTTCTGGGCTTTTTTGGTACCTTTCTTTAGCTTAAGTTACTGTCTTGGAGATCAGTGGGGTTTCAAGCCTTGACAGGTAGCTTGTGGGCTAACGCTGAGGGATTCGGCAAGCTACCTAGTAAGCCTAGAAAATACCCGATAGTGTCTCTTAAAGTCTCTAGGCGCAGTCTGTGCTATAACCTAATTTGAGGTGTTTCAATCCTAACTGAGGGTTGTGCCGTCGTCAGGAAAGACTCATGTCTAATGTCTATACTCCCATCCATTATCCTTCAAAAAACAACATCTGAATTGAGTTGATTATGTCGATGCATGACCGTTGGAAAATCCGCTCAACGTACTAACTTACTCATGGCTTACTGTACAACCTACAGTAGGTCCAGCCCATCTCTTGGTGAGACGCAAGGATTCTACTATAGAAGCTGCAAGGAGCTTCGGCAGAAGACCAATGGTGAAGAGGAGTGAGATCAATCACAATATCATGCCACTTCCATCCAGTATTATTGCAATATTAAAGGGACCGCCAGAGAGATCGTGACCACCTTAAAGCACTCATGATGCAAAAGTCAATCTATGAATTAAATCTAGAAAGATCAACCTCAAAAGATATCAAGTTTCCTCTATGCGTCATCAAGCACGTATGCCGAAAGTCTATGCCAATCAAGCGGCCCGACTAAGGATAACAGACGGGTAGTTGAGGAAGATAGGTGTAGCCATAGTGATAGTACAAAGAAATGTCTAGGATGAGTCGACGTGAAGTATGAATGCAGGTAAGTGAGGAGCAGGTGAAAGATTCATTCGGTCTCACATCGGAACAATGCAATGAGACCCGCGAAAGCATTAGAAAAAGTATATCATAACGCAAGTGACGCTGTGCAAAACGCTCATAGATGATGAACAATGAGTATGTCAGAGGATCGGAAATGGTGTTTCTGTTAACAGACAGTTTGAACGAGCAGCGTCGATCGTCAAGGGTTGAGAAACAGAAACATAGGGGAAAACGTCAACGAGAGGGTATCAAAACTGAAGTGACGAGAAGGTGTTGGTGATCCAGATGGGCGTGAAGATATGGTCCCTCGAGCTACGTCGAGCTCGAACCCTCTTCCTTCTTGGATTGAACGGCTTCCTTCGCCGCCTGGATCGCGGAAGCTGCATCATGAATACTATTTCTGCGACCCCAGTTCTCTGGTTGTCTCCTGAGAAATGCGCCAACAGCGCCGAGGTAGCCTTCATGGCGCAGGAAGTAGCCTTGTTTCTCGCCCTTGGACCAGAATCGGATGGCATACGACAATGTATTCATCGTCTGATGATGGCCGCGAATGAACGAGCCGCCAAAGTAGATGTGCTTGACCTGGTGCTTCTCAGATTGTAAGTAGGCAATTTGCCCGATGTTGTTACTGAATGCTGTTAGCGGCGACTGCTCATTGTCGGGTCATTGATGACAAGCAGGAGCGTACCTGATAGCATACAGCAAGCTTCGGCTCATGTCTTCAGGGCTGAACTTCACTTCACCATTTTGTTGCTCAGCGTCGCCATGACAAAGACCTTCCCCATCCTCGGCATGCCGCTCGGCAGCATTCTTCAAACGAAAGACCTTGCCAAATGTGCTAGCGATGGCAGTGCTCTTAAGTCCGATCTTGCTGTAGTCCATGCCGTAGATATCGCCGACTAACATGTCCACCCCACTGTTGTCGCCCCGGTCCGCCATGGCCAGCATGTCGTCAAAGGTCCGGGCACCGGTCAGCAACGACATCAGGCCCCAGAATGTGCCACCGCCGAGGTGAGTACCACCCACACGCTCAAATTGCTTTGGACCAGATACTTTGATCATTGATACTCCTGAACCGATGTTGACTAATAGGTACGGGTAAACATCCGCTCGGGCCTCGGCAAATTGCATCGGCTCGGCTTCGCTGTATGTAAACACTTCATTGGGAATCTCGGTAATGAAAAAGTCAAGACCTGTGGCAGGAATTAGTTGAGTAAATTCTTTCGGAATGCGAAGATTGAGATAATCCAGCAAACTGACCTGTTATGAGGCATTCCATTTCGTCTTCCCGTATGATGTTCACGTTCAGCGTCTCTTTCAGCTTATCGTAGTACTTGTAGGCGCCTCCTCCCGTAGCAACGACACACAGCTCGTCTCCAGAGGAGCCATTGAGTCTCTCATGTTCCTCTTTCAATTGCCTGATGAAGTCAATGCACAGATCGATCCGGTGAGTTTCGAAATTGATAAAATTCAGGCGACCACCGTTGTCAGGCGAGTCCAATTCCCTGGTAAAATATACGAGCTTCGCGAGCGAGCCTCCAATCTAGAGATTGTGCAAAAGTAGAACGGTTAGAGAAATTTCCTTGTCTTTTTTGAGGTATGCGCGTTGGTCGACTCTTTTTCTGTTCGAGATTGCGGGGTGATGATTCTGCGGGGAACAGCGGGAAAAAAAAAATGACGGGCACTCACATCGACAGCGACATGGCTCACGATGCCAGTATGATGTGGGAGACGAATATCCTGACTCTCATAGTGAACGCCGTCCGTGGATGAAGCGGGACTTTTCGATCGAGGCTCTTCGTCAACAATGAAAGCACCTTTGACGTTGATCTTGACAGCTCCAGGGTTGGTGATAGCTTGCTCGAGTCGGACAGTTCGCTCTGTGAATGAATTGGTCACACGTTTAGGTGCGACCGCATCTGGGCCGACCGAATTGGACTTTGGGGAGGAAATAGGCATGGTGATGTCTCAACAATCATGAGAAAGGGGAGTGATTAGAAGTTCGGTGTCATTATCCGCAGAAGCTTAAAGACCGCCAGTGACTGTGGTCGCCATTTCGGAGCAAAGGGACGCCGTGATAACCACTACAGCGTATATCTCCTTCTGCCCGTTTTAGGTTGTTGAGGAGTGGAACCAAAGCGTTAGTACTTAGTAGGGTAGTACTGGACGGGGCGGAGCATCCCAATCCTTACTTCGGCGGATGGAACCGATACCGAGCTTGTAGATGGGCAGTGTCGGAGAGGATATGTAATCATGAATAGGTTGCTGAATGGGAAATAATGAACATATTTGATCGGTCATAGTGATGGATCTGTCAAGCGGGATGTGGTCATCTCCTTCCATTCCGCTAAATGACGTCTGTCGCTGATTGGTCTTGCTAGCCAAGGCCTGAGGCATCAAGCCACACTGAAGTGCACATGGGAACTACTGCCCCCAAGCTCAGTCTGTATACCTCAGTTGATCATAAGCAGCGTGGGAATCGTTCTCAGATTCTACAAGAGTCTGATTTCCTAAAAATTCTGACTAGAATACTGTTCCTTGTCGGTACAAGTTTCTTGAAGCAACTGATGTCAGCAACAAATGTATATCTCCATCAGGATATATCAGAAGAAGCACTGCGATCATGCTCTATCTAACAACTCAAAAGCATCTACACAAGATTCTACCTAATGAGCTGTCTCCTGACTGTTATGTTCAGGCCCCAGATAAGTCAAAGGATATATGGAATGAAGATATCTAGAGAAGCAAGACGAAGAGTACGCTAATTGCTCTCCTCACAGAATTGAACACAATTGTTTCTTTCTCCCATGTCTGCTGGAATACTAGCAGACGCAGAGCAACCATAGATAGGCTCTACGCCTACGAGGAATACCTTACAGACTAGGTTCTCTTGAATCCATTGAACTGCATATCGAAATACTGTTGAGAAGAGCCAAAGACATGCCAACCCGCAGGTAAACGAAACAGAAGGCTACCTGCATATCAGGCACAGGTTGTCAACAACTCCTTTTGGCAAGGCTGACAGTTGTCCAATCTGATTATCTACTCTCTTCCATCCCTCTGATGTCCTGAGTTCTTCTATGTATTATACCGGTTGTCAGCGTAGCAGAAAATACTTCTGGCAGCATCAACCAGCTATGGTGACTATGAGGAGCCATAACGGGCCTTCTAATCAGCTATTTCCTTATCTACATAGTATTCTAGGATCACATATAACGTCCTTCTGAGATCTTTTGTCAAGGTTCTTTGTTACTCTCCCCTCTTTGAACGATACAGAGCTCGCAGCGTTGTCTATATTCCTAGCCGGCACATTGCTTTCCACAAACTTCCCTTGCCTCCTCTAGATGTTCCAGATCTTACACTCTAGTAGCTCTCTCTTCTCTCAGCTTGCGATGCAGACAATCGCATTCAAACAGACACAGAGCACCCAACAGAAGAAAGACCCGCCTCACCAGGACGCATCAGGTTGGGTGACGGGTCCGCTTAGTCGGCGACTCTGCTTTCTACTATTCCGGCAGTTTCTGTAGTTTGTGTTTGTTTTGATTCCTTGTCATCTCCCATCCTTCTCTGAGAAGAATTTTCTCTCCTTCTTTCCTCCTCATCTATCCTCCGTGAAGAAGCTCATAGAGTGCTTTACTCTCTGTGTGTGGATGATCATCATCAGTCTCTTGACTATCTTCTACCAGTACAACAAGTGGTTTCTCCTAGGTGGGATATTCCCCCTTTGCTTTGTTTCGCTAGGTTCGTTCCCTCTCTCCCTATCTCTTCTACCATCCCCTGTATCGTCATTTCCTCTTACTCGGCGTGCATTGCTTCTCTTTCCAAGTGGCAAAGTCCTCTTCTCATATCTCGAGCAAGAATCGAGTAATTGGCCTCTTTGACTGTTTTTGATAGTGATTTTCTGACATCTCCACTCGTTCTAGACTTCCCAAACGCGTTCTGAGCTCCAAACACCGACCCATCTGCCAACATGGGTAGCTTCGACGTCACGGACATGAGCAATGCGCTCAAAGAAGTGACAAGCGAAAAAATCAACAAAAGCGTCGAAGCCTCCAATCTCGCTCGCGAGAAGGGATGGGTTCCACCCGAGCAGTACGACTACGCCAAGTACAACACTGGTCCTGCTGAGAAGCCGGAAGAGGTCACTGAGGAGACTGAACTTCCCGAGTGGGCCGCCAAAGCTGCTAAGTATGAATGGAACGACGAGTTTGGTGATGTCGGTCCTCCCAACAAAGAGCTCGAGGATATGTTGTTCCGTAACGAGTTCATCAACCGCACTGGCCTCAAGATCGGAAAGTAAGTGAACGTCCTTCCTCAATCAATGAAGAGCTTCCAGCTGACCCTGTGAAGTCTGCAGAAGATCGATGTCATCGCTGAGAGTAGAGAGCGACCTAACCCGGTCAAGAACGTAAGTTTTTGCTATCCTATGCTGTATCCGTTCTCAGTATTGATGACTTGAAGTTTGATGATGCTGGTCTCCATCCTATCATGCGTGAGAACATTCGTCTGTGCAACTACGAGGTTCCCACCCCTATCCAGGCCTACGCCATTCCAGCTGTTCTTACCGGTCATGATCTGATTGCCATAGCCCAGACGGGTGAGTACAAAAGCTGATGTCTAACGAGACTGAATGACTAAATCAATGAGTTAGGTTCTGGTAAAACAGCCGCTTTTCTGATTCCCGTGCTTTCCCAGCTTATGGGCAAGGCCAAAAAGCTGGCAGCCCCCCGTCCCAACTTGACCAACGGCTTCAATCCTTCGGTCGATGCTGTTCGTGCCGAGCCGCTGGTGCTCATTGTTGCTCCAACCAGAGAACTGTCCACCCAGATTTTCGACGAGGCTCGTCGTCTATGCTATCGCTCTATGTTGCGTCCCTGCGTCGTTTACGGTGGCGCTCCCGTGCGTGAGCAGCGTGAGGAGCTCCAGAAGGGCTGTGACATTCTCATCGGTACCCCGGGCAGACTGCTGGACTTTATGGACAAGCCTCACGTCCTTTCCCTTCGCCGGGTCAAGTAAGGCATATCTTCCTAATCATTTACTCCCAGACTAATCACTCTTTCCAAGGTATACTATCATCGATGAGGCCGATGAACTCCTCCTCTCTGACTGGGAGTCTGATTTTACCAAAATCATGTCTGGTGGAGGTATGAACTATTGTTTGTCACTTTCTGTAATGTTGTGCTGACAAGCAGAAGACGTGAACGAGGATGCAGACCATCGTTACATGATGTTCTCTGCAACCTTCAACCGCGAATGTCGTCGTCTGGCCCGTAAATTTCTTGCGGAGGACCATGTTCGTATCCGCATCGGACGTCCTGGCAGCACCCACATAAACGTCGATCAGACCGTGAGTAATTCGAAGGCTCATTTTAAGATGTGGAGCATTACTGAAAATGTATCAGATCATCTATGCCGAGGATCACCTTAAAAAACAATGCCTCTACGACCTTCTGCTGGCAATGCCGCCCTCCCGCACCTTGATTTTTGTCAACACGAAGACCCAGGCCGATTTCCTGGATGACTTTTTGTACAACATGGGTCTTCCGAGCACCTCGATCCATTCCGATCGGACTCAGCGCGAACGTGAGGATGCTCTGTGAGTTGACTTCTCCCCCACCAAAGCAGTGAGAGTTCTCGTGCTAATCCGTCCAACAGGCGTTCCTTCCGTAGTGCTAGATGCCCTATCATGGTGGCCACTGGTGTCTCGGCTCGTGGACTGGACATCAAGAACGTTATGCACGTCGTCAACTTTGATCTCCCAAGTACCACCCACGGTGGCATCACCGAGTACATTCATCGTATCGGTGAGCACATTAGTCACGTACACTATCTTGGGCTGTCAGCTAACGGCGCACAGGACGTACTGCACGCATTGGCAACGAAGGCCTTGCAACCTCTTTCTACAATGACAGAAACTCCGATATTGCCCCCGATCTCGTGAAGATCTTGATTGAAAGCGGCCAGAAAGTCCCCGATTTCCTCGAGTCCTACAAGCCTGCCGACGATGTGGTGAAGTTCGATGACGATACGGATGACGAGGCTGCCGATGGAGATGACAACGCGAACACCAACAACGATGATGCCGGAACTGGCTGGGGTGGCATTCCCATGGAATCTCCCAACGACGATGCCCCTGTCTCTACCGGCTGGGAGTGATTTGGGAGAGAGGCCCACCCTTTCTTGATACTCTCTGTCTCTTGATGGAGCTGTCGCGCGGTTGATCTTGCGCTTGATGGGTGATTGAGACTGGGTAGGAGTCTCTGGTCGGATCAGTGTCCCTGGACGGTTTGACCCGGCGAGTTCGTGGCTGACATCGCTCGATCTTTCCACACCTTCAGTGCGGAGCAGGGCTCTCTGCGTTGTAAGGTAAATTACTCTGCTTTTCCCTAGTATGGTAGTCCACTACTGGCAGGCTGTCTTTTTGGACCTTGGGCATGCTTCGGAAGTTCAGTGGGGATCATTGATGGATTATCTTCCAACTCTGACCTTTGGGTTACGATGATAAATCTGTTTAGATTTTCGCAGGATCTTCAGAGGAGTCTAGGGACCGTTAAAGGATGGCTAGCTAGTATCTTGTTCGGACAGACCATATTTGATGAATAATGACCCGGCTTATTTTGATATTTGGTGATCCAACCTCTGTAAATTCGCTCCAAGTATACGATCCCACCTGCGAAACGGGGAGTGCACCTTCCTGTTTGGGGTCATCAGGTAGTTCTTTCCCTTTCTCGTAGATGCACACCACCAAGACGCAGCTGCTCATTGCGAGTCCTCAGGATCCTCTCTCCCTCTCCATACTGCACACTCTGAGGATATCATACTCTTCATTCCGAGCGCCTGTTCAGACCTAGGGACTTTGAGTATTATTATTCTTTGAGAAGCGCTCAGTACTTTATTCTCAGAAAACCATCTGCAATGGCCGCGACGGATCTGCAGGGCCATCTCAAATGGACCGGACTGATAAGCATATTCTCCCTAATCAGTTTGGTTATTGCCAGTCCATCGATCGCATCTACAAAGATCACGCATTTTCTTTCAGGTCAGCAGTATGCCGAACTGCAGTCGAACCGCACCCCCCGCAACACCACGAAAGTGTCTCTGCTTAACGGACTAGACCACGAACCAACGCTCGTCATAGATACTTTCAACGACGCATGGCAGAACAATCTCGGATTCTGGCACGGTGCGGGAGAAGGTCTGCCCATTGAATATGGTGACGGTTACGTGCGATTCTTTCCAACGGACCCCGACCACAACTATCACACCCAGCTGGCGGCATCGCAATGCTTCAGTTTCCTCCCCTACAGCGATCAGTATCTTCATGTTGTGTTTTCGGGGACAAACAAGTTCAGCCTCTCGCTGAACCAGAACAATGAGAAGTGTAACCCGTATCGGAACCCATACCCCGAGACGTGGGATTCGGTGGAGGCAGCCAGGTATACCAGTGGCAATGAGTTATACGTGCCTCTTTCACACTTCCACATTGATCAATCAAGAGTCTTGTCGGTGTCCTTCAATGGATTCTACACAAAGGAAAGCTTGACATTATACAAGGTGGAAATTGTGCCTGAGCTTCCAATGGGTGTTCGAGTACCGAACAGGCTAGCCAACGGTAGGATGATTCTTAGATGCTCGAAGCCTAATTCCTTTGCGTTTGGTATAGACGATGGGCAACCGCACTTTGCTCAGAAGGTCATGGATATCCTGGAGAAGGAGAATATTCTGGTGACTTTCTTCGTTGTCGGAACGGGACTTCGAAATGAGGAGACCAATTTCACACAAGTGTACCGGGAAATGCTAAGGAGAGGCCATCAAATCGCTCTCCATTCGAATACACATCCAAAGTGAGCTCCCCTGCACAACCTGACTACCAGCGCTGACAATGGCGAAAGAATGGAAGGCTTGGAAACCATCGAAGCCATCGACGATGAAATCATCAGGAATATCCATGCGTTCAGGAGTTTCCTGGGAGTTGAATGTAGGTGACCCTGTACGTAGCTTTGGCCCAATTTGTCGACTAAGCCTTGAACAGCTCACTACTTCCGGCCACCATTTGGAACGATTGGCGCCAGAACCCGTCAACGGCTCGCAGTGCATACCTCTGATCCTCAGATCATCAACTGGAGTGTGGACATCGAGGACTGGCTCTGGGCTGACACTGAAACTCCGGAGAGACAGCTGGAGGCTTTCTATCGAGATGTGAGACGCGGGGGCAACCTGGCTGTGATGCATTACCTGAGTCCGAGCACAGTTGAGTATTTCCCACAGGTTATTCGATTTGTCAAGGCAATGAACTTGACCATAATGCGAATCGACCAGTGCCTTGAGGACCCTAGCAGTCCACCACTCATGGTCGTTTGACCGCGGGATCTAGCCCTCAGTGGTCTGCTGCTCTTGATCATTTGGATGAGGCATGGGGGCACACATCATGTTTTCGGGGACAAACCGATTTTGAAAAAAAAAAAAAAAAAGAAAAAAGGTTGTGCACAGTTGGAAATGAGGAAATGGAACGAGAAGTCGATTCGATAAACAGTATGCCTAAAATGGAAATAGTATAGTATAACCTTTTGAACCCAATGCTTTACCACCATAGACGCCAGCCCAATGTATAACCCGATGCTGTGCAAGAGAGCAAAGATAAGAGCAAGCACGAGAAGCTAGAGAAATGCAGACTCTAGTGATACAGGAATATCGAGATGATAGGCTCCGCCTTTACCATCTCATCGCCATGTCATCAGCGTCATAGACCGAAATCCGGCTTCGGACATGAAGGTGCCGACTCCACCATCCTCTCGATCCGCTTCATGACCCAGCCCGATCGCACGGCGGTGTTCTTCACACCGAGCCTAGGCGTCTTGCCGGTGAAACAGGAGCCTGCACGAAGTGCAAACTGGACACAGGTGGAGTCATTGAGACAGATAGACTGGCACTCATGGAATGTGTCGACGGAGGCGTGTTCCTCGTCGGAGAGATTATCCCAACCGTCGCGGACGTTGGAGAGTTCGGGGTAAATGAGCTCTTTGAAGACGTCTGAGTGTAGGAGGAGGCGTTTGTGGGACTAGGAAAGTCATTAATCATTTGTTCATCTGTATTTGAGCACTGTCAGGGTGAGAAGAGATCTTACCTTCCATCGTCGCTGCTCGAATTCCCACAGGTTTCGAATGTCCTGCGGGGAGAGGTGATGGAACGCGACGGCGGGGAAGCACCAAGGATGGCGGTAGAAGCCCGTTGTGAAGGGATCGAGCTCGCCGACGTTCGAGTTTTGCAGTATGGGCCATGAATACGTTAGCGGGACGCCGGCGTCCAGCAGGACCTTGCCGAGGACGCAGTCGCCCGCCCAGTGCTCGTCGGTGAACATGTCGAGCTCGACGCTGCGGCCGGCGTACTCGTCCGCCGCGAGCTGCAGGGCAGGTCGGGAGATGACGAAGCCAGACCCACCGTGCGCGAAGATGACGTCCGCGATTTGGGTCTCGGTGCCGATGTAGAGCGGCTTCTCGGGGTCGTAGTTCGACAGCCATTCCAGCAACGTGGGCCAGGCGAAGTAGGTGTCCGCCTCCATGAAGACGTACCACTTTGCGTCGCTCTTGTAGCGCAGCGTCTCCTGGATCATGGGGAGGAATTTCCACTTGTCCAGTTTCCAGCCTGGGTTGTTGGGTTTCCCAATGGCCGAGTTGGCCTCGTCGGCGAAATCCTGCGTTTCCAGACCGTGTCTGCCGAGCTTCTGTAACCGATTGTAGAGGTCGAAGTCTGGAACTGTACGTTTTACCTCACTGTCCATGTTGCGCAAGGCATCGTGTATGCGCACGCCGGCGATTTCTTCCTCGAAGTCGGAGAAGATCACGTAGTTGGGGATGCAGCGCAGGGTAGTCTCGAAGTGCACGGGGACTTTGTCTAGGGCTTCGGTCACGCCGGTCTTCATCACCACCAGTACATCTTCGATGCCGGGAAGGAGGGTGCAGTCGGAATGAGTGTCCTGCTTCTGTTTCGGTTGTTGTTGCTGCGTTGACAACTGCTGCTGTAAGTTGTTGCGGAAGCTCGAGAACGGTCGCTGGAGGTCCGGTCGGATCGAAATGAGGTGGTATAGAAGGAACAGCCCGAGCACCGCTGAGATCAGGGTGATGCGTCGACGGTAACGGAGGGGAATGAGCATTATCGTGAGTGCAGCCGAAGCTGTAAGTTTTGGAGGAGGATAAGTTGTAGACGCCGGGCGGAGATTCAGGATGGAGGAAGGGCGAAGCGAAGCAGCGCTATTGAGACCGAGTCTTCAACTTGACAAAGACACTGTTGATCATCATCGGTCTTCCCTTTAGTCTTTCTTCATGTCTTCTCCTCAATTTCAGATCATAGTCTGAGTGATTAATATTGTCGGATCAGGTAGGAGGCGGAAGGCGGAAAGGGACGAGGCGGAATTGGGGACGGCACTCGCACTTTTTCAAGCAGCAGCTTCAGACGGTAGATAGGCTGAAAAGATGAAAAACAACCTAAGTAGTGAACAGATGACGATCGGCCCACCGACGGTAAGAGCATTAAGCAACCGTCGATGACGCGTATGTGTTGCGTTTCCGCAAGCTGAAACCCCTGGGAAGATCGTGGGGTCAGCGTTAGTTGCTTTTTAAGGATGTTATCTGCCACGCCGTGAAACTGTCAGAAGGCTTGATTTAGGAACAACCAGTCATCTCTCTTCTTCATTATATTCCGCGCACCCTGTTGTGTTCCCCTATGAATGCACCGTGAGACGTTGCCCGGACAGACTGTGGAATGTTGACTCGAAAGCCAAAACACAGTGCCAAACTGCCAATCTATCGATTGTATGGGACAATGGGGCCAGATCGTCCACGCCAAGCACTTGACAAGTACGACTAAGACTTAGTAAGGAGCAATGGTACCAGATTATGAAGTCGATACTAATATTTGATCGGGAGGATATCTATCTATGGGCTATAAAATTGATTTTGTTGGGGACTTGTGGTGGCATCTTCAGGTAGTATTATGGCTGCTGCTTGGCCTGCTGTTTGGCGATCATGTTCGAGTGCAGCTTCACCAACTCAGGAATGATCAGACTCTCAATCTCCACTCCATCCCCGGTGCTAACACTTGCTGGTTTCTGCTCATTGTCCGCTCGGGCTTCCCCACTGGGACGGTTCGCCGACTGCTCGCCCGCTTTCTTTGCCTCTGCCAGGCCCACCTGGTCTTCCGCACCAGAGATGCTCTTGCTACGTCTCGACTTGGGAACCCGAATCCAGCGCTCGTAGGGGGGATCTGGCGTCACAAAGACAACCTCCCATTTACGTGTGGAGAGAAGGTTGCCAATAACCAGATGGTGTGCGTACCGCTTCAGCGCCGTCTGCGCCTTGTAGACAAGCAGCTTGGGATCCGTTTCCAGCTTGAAGGAGACGACCATACTTCCATCAGGTGCCCAGCCGTCCACCAGTCGATGCAGAAACTTGGGCACTGGGTCCAGACCGATCACGAGTTTCTTGCTGTTTCCTGCCTGGGTTTCCAGCCCACCCGTGTAGATTTCCGTTCCCGCGACCGCATGTGAATTGTCCAGGTGCGCGGGAAGCTCGGAGGACTGGATCTTGTGCTCTGCCATCCGATCTCGAGGAATGAAGAAGTCACTGACGGCAGCAGCTAGGTAGAATAATGCATTGGGCCCCAGTGGTCTCATCAATTTGGCCAGCATCCGCAACTCGAACAAGTACTCTGAAATCGTGGTAAATGGCAAAAGCAACAACAAGTTGTTTTGTTTGGCATAGCGGTATTTCCGCAGAACGTCCCGCATCTGGTCCTGATATTCACTGCGCACCATTATAGGACCATGATCTGGATTGGCAGATTCTGACGACGTGGATGGGGGCGCCTCATCCATAAAGTCCAAGAAGCAGTTCGTCGAGTGGCTATAGTGCCGCGAATACGGCAGCAGACTGAATTGCCGGTGAAGGAAAATCACCGCGTAGCCTTCTTGGAGGAAATATTCGGCGGAAGTTGCACCTCTGGTTCCAGCCGAGAAGTTGTCTATAAATCGCACCGTCTGGTTTTCGAGGGGCACAGTTGTGCCTCCGGACGTAACTAGGACCAGCCGCCTGTTCGCTTCGGCGTGATACTCGATGAAAGCTCTGGCAAGGGCTTCATGTTTTGGGAGGTTCTTAGGAGGTGGATAGTTGTTGAAATAGACGGACTCTTGCTCCGCAGGCGTCATTTCCTCTGTTGTTGCTGCCGCCATTGTCAATCGGCTTCTCTGGGAAGCTGCTCCAATTCTTCCAATGGCTATTGATCGCACGGCACTCCGTAGCCAAGAAATCAATCCTTCTAAGCAGTGCCAAAGAGATCAATTCGAGTCCTCTTGAGGCTCTTTAGACCTCGAGTATGATTGCGGGCTGACGTTGACCCGAGATAGGAACGATCTATGCAAAGGCGCTCAACTCAATACGATAATTCGCGAGGAACGTATACGATCGGATGGAATGGATAAAAGGAATCAGAATCAACCGAGAGTGCTCGAAGGGTACCTGGTATTGTCGCTGCCTGGACGGGACTCTGTTCCTCAACCACCAGAGAAATCAGTTAGCCCGAGCGGATGACAGGTCCCCCAACAGGATGCCCCCCCATTAATCCGACATCAAGCGAACACTAATGTACCTGGTAGATTTCCACTCCTGTCGCCGAAACTCGCTATGTGCCAAGTCCAAATTCGAAAGCCCGACAAGCCGAGCTTCAGAGGACTGTAGGTCAAAAAGATGACCTGTTATTTGCCGATACGCAGTACAGGGACACAAGTTGTCGGCTTCTCTGCTACTTGCACCGAGGCTGATTGAGGGGCTTTCGGTGCTTCTCTTCTCACCGCCTTTGAAGCACCTCCGCCTTTGACGTCAGCTAGTTGAGCGTTCACGTGATAAGCTCTCAGTACACTCAAGCAATTAGGGAGAGTGGGTAGAAGTGTTTCAATCCATGATAATATCAATTCGGCGTCTAGCGACACATCATGCAGAGCTGGATACAAGCTCATTCACTATTGGATTCCATCCTTGCACAGCATACAATGTCCGATCAGGAGCACTCCGGCCCTACAGATAGCGGCTTCGTAGCGCTTGACTGATAGTGCTCATGCGGCTTGCCATTCCTCCGTGTTGCATGTTACTCAGTAGGGCCTCTTCAAGCGCCGATTGTGTGACGCTGGCATCTGCTCAGACAATAGTTAGTAACGAACACTCAGAATTATAACCGGATTCGATCGAGCTTACCGTCGAGATCACTGAAGCTACTTCCCATGCTAGGTGTATCGCTAGTGTCCTTGCCAGAAGCAATCGATCTCCGAGGACTTGATCGGTTTGGTTCTGCCGTCCTTTGGGGGCTGAAAGGTCCACCTGATTGATGAAAGATCCGACGACTGTCTCCTTGCGGTAAAGGAACAGGGGCCCCGGAGCTGACAGAGCTTGTTGACGATTCTGCTGTGATTGACTTCCTCGGGACACTTTCTTGTTCTGACAAGCGCCTCCGCTGCGCAGCGGCATGCTCTGCTTCCAAACGAAGCGTTGCGTTCAGATCTTGTCGGGAGGGCTCACGTGGAACTTCTTCCGACTCGCGAGCCAAGGGCAAAAAGGCGGGAGATTCGTCTTCGTCTTCTTCGTCATCTCTCAGACCAGGCCGATGAGTCGAGAATTTGCCAAAGCGCTTAAACCGTGGTCCTGTTCTGCTGAGCACAACATCGCCATCAGTATCAGACTCCGACGACGAACTTGAGGAGAGGTCTTCTTCCTCAAGTGTAGGAGATCTTTGTAGCAAGGCCTGCACAGCCTGCTCCTTTTTATTGATCGAAGGGCGTCGGCCATAGCCCTCCCATTTAGTGTCTTTTGTGTCAGCCGGTGGCGTTTCGTTTCGAGACGTTTCTTTTTGACTCTTTAGTTGGTTAATGGTGGTTGTAGAGCTCGTACGGCGTGGACCTGGCGCTGCGTTCGTCAGATGGGCATCAATAGCCAGGCCTTGACTGACGACATGCAGTAAGGATAAAACTTACTTCGTTGCGGCAAGGTGTCCTTTTGCTGTGAAACAAGACGAGATGGGGCGCGTGGACCTTGAGCTGATCTTAACTATACTGCTTCTAGCAGTGAGTTCCAAGAAGACATACCTGCACCGGAAATGCCTTTGGGCTGTTGGCCTCCGAGAGCTGTGCTCCCGGTCATGGAACTAGGAGCCGGAGATGGGGAGTTAGAGTGCGTAGTGCCCACTTTGCGCATTTGGGCGCGGACTTGCGATAGCTGCCGGTCATAAAGCCATGCTGCCTGCTGGAGGAGAAACTGAAGTGTGACATCGAAGCTATCCGCTCTGGAAGCGGCCAGTTTGTTAGCACGCGTTGATTATGAATGTTTACATTTCCTGGGGACGTACAGTGCCTTCCCTATGAGAGAATTAGTATTAGAATAATTTTGATGATTTTGATAGAATTGCCTCACAGTCTATGTCATCCCCTTTGGTTGGTCGTGAGAGAATATCCCAGAGTGCCTGGTCCTTGGCAGCGTTCCATTCCACCTGTGAGTGTCAGTAGATAGTCAGAGAGTGAGCTTGATCAGCGTTGGCACTTGCAGGAGGAGGGTCCACAAAATCGCCTCTGGGGAATGGAAGACGGATGAAGACTGTGAATCTAGTATCCCCAGCTTGATGATGAAAGGCCATTGTTCTGCGTGTCTGATCCGTATGCAATAAATACAAGGAGTAAATGACGAAGGACCAATGATTGGATTTTAGTTCATGTACTATTGAGCATCCACCGTACTTGACAAAGATAAGCAGATTATCTCTTTATTTTAAATAAGAATTTAATGCAATAAGATTGTGGGGGATATTTAGGATGACTTTGAGTATACCTGAGACAGATGGTGATGGAACAGAAGAGATGACGGAAGTGTTGCCATTCTCGTGCAATCAGGTGCGTTGCGATCGAAGGCTTGGGATGTGCTTGGAAGCCTTTGGTTGAGGGGGAAGGTCGGTCTTGGCCGTAGATCTACGGGGTAATGCTAATTCCACCGCATCTGGTGTCATGCACACACGAGCCAACATTCATCCTGATATTGTGACCTCAACTTGGAAGGCTGTATTTACCAGAAGTATGTAATATGATTTGCGCTATCTCATAGGAAGATTAATTTCCGTAGAATCTCAATTGTACCTTACCTATGAAATGCCGTGCAATATATCCCAATAATGATCTAGTCCCGCACCTGACATCGTACAGGCTTAAGGTCAAGTCAGAGCTTAAGGGATGCCTAGGTAAAGTTCCTTAGTTTCGGGCAGGCAATAATACTCTCGTGAACTAGTGGATTTTAGCCCGATATTCTCAGCAGCACCGCATTTAAGCGTTATAGCAGAGGCAACGAGGCGCACTCTTTCCAATCCTACATTCTCCCCCCTCTGTCGTCGGCAATCAGCCTACGTGAAGTGTTAAAGACCGGAACTTTCATCGATGTCCCTATCAAGAATGTAACTGGCCTTCCCGTCGTCTACTTTGCCACGCCGTTGATGTCTTTCCTAACATACATCTACCGCAAAATATTGGCGGTGCTCATCAGAGCTGTTGCCACACGTGGCAAGCGCATCTCTGCAAATCCAGATGATGTCCTTCAGATAAAGTCGCGAGACGCGGGCAGACATTTGAGAGCTCATGTCTATCGGCCAGCAACTGCATTGTCGCCATCGCCTGTCCTCATTAATTTCCACGGCAGCGGGTTCTTGATACCGCTTCACGGAAGCGACGACGAATTCTGTCGGCAAGTCAGTCGAGAGACAGAATACACAGTGTTGGACGTCCAATATCGTCTGGCACCGGAACATCCATTTCCTGCGGCGCTTAACGACGTGGAGGATGTGGTCAACTGGGTCCTCCAACAGCCAGACAAGTTCGATTTGACTCGAGTGGCTATCTCCGGGTTCAGCGCTGGAGGGAATCTTGCGATCGTGGCGTCTTCCGTGCTCTTCCCACGAGGGACATTTCGATCTATTCTCGCATTCTACCCACCGCTCGATTTGTATACAGACCCGGGAGCCAAAATCCCGCCGGATCCGGCAGGGAAGCCTCTTCCTGCACCTTTGAGTCGGCTTTTCAATAAGTGCTACGTTCCTTCCTCATATGATGCCAGAGACCCGCGCATTTCACCATGCTATGCGCAGCCCGAAAGTTTTCCCGATCGTGTTCTTGTTGTGACAGCGGCTGGTGACAGCCTGGCTCGTGAAGCTGAAGCCCTCGCTGCGAAGATAGAGAAACTGCCTGGTCGCCAGGTTGTGTGCCAGAGAATGCAAGGTTGCAATCATGCCTGGGACAAAAGAGCTCCACCAGGAACCATCCAAGGCAATGCCAAAGAAAAAGCCTACGCCATGGCCGTTGCAATGCTGATGCGCTAAGTGGCCCGGTCAATGGTCTTCCACGTGGTGGGATCCACAACCTCATTTGCCTCCCTTTCAGTTAGTACTAGGTAGTAGTAGTGATGCTCTTCGCCACTTGTTGTGGACTTGCAAGAATTGGAACTTGGAAGCGGTCAAGAACATTGGTTAGCTGATGCCTCAAGACCACGGTTGTAGATGAGTAGCGGAGTGGCCTCCGTCCTTGCTAAGTATCGGTTATTAACTTATTTCACCCTGCTGTATCCATATGATGAGACCGAGCAACTCCATTCCAGTCAATTTACAACAGTAGATAGATCATGGTAAGAAGGGCCAACGGTCTCACGAGGACAGAGACCACCCACCCTTGGAAGTGGACCATAATTCTGAAGCCGCGGTTCCTGACTCAAAGCGATGGTGATGCAGCGTGGCTGAAACTAGGGGCGCCTTAGCGCGGACCGTACCGGACACCCTGGCCCTAAGCCCTAGATGCCTGTTTTGGCACGCTTGTTGCCTCCAAAGTCAGGCAGCAAGGGCTTGAGCATTAACAGGCGTATTAAGGTTACCAATGTATCGGTTGGCCCTGGTAGAAGAACAGCTGATGTTCCTCTGACCTTGCGTATCGTGGCGTAACCATAGTTCATGATTCGGTCAGACGGTCCTCGTGGGTCCCAAGGTGCAAAGCCTGAGGCCCGAACCAGCTTGACTCGTTCATTTCTTTCTGTCTTTCTCGGTGTCTCCATCGCTGCCAGTCTCGCAATTTTAGTGTCTTTTATCCTTCCTTTTCTCCCGACCGTTCTTACTTGCTCCATATGAAACCCACCCCGCAAGTCGGATGCTGCTCGTGAGCGCTTCCATCTCGTCCACTGTGCTTCTGGTACTGTGGACGAGTGTCCTAGTATCTTCCGCTGCGCGCCCTTGAAATCTGATCGGTAAGAAGAAAAAGTTTACGGGGTTTTGTTCTGGAGTTCTATGTACTCGAAAACACCAACAGTGATCGCATCATGGAGCCGTCAAATTCGGTCGGCATCGATGAAGCTCAATACCGCAATGAGGTTCTTTTGCTTCCATCCGAAGATTTAGAGATCGCTCGGGATCACCGACTAGTCGAAGAAGCGCATGAGCTGGGATTAAAAGTTCCGGAAGTCGAGGTAACCGCATCACTGGCCGCCTCGATCGCCTCGGGAATCATCGATGTATCCTCCCCTGTCCTGTCTTCCGGTTCCTCGACAGACCGCAACTCGATATGTGAGGTAACACAATCTCATGAAACCTCCCGGCTGGACCAGGTTGCTTCGTCTCTCTCGGAACTCACCGTCTCCTCCGATCCCGTGAAATGCGGCAGCACCCGATCGATTGCCTCGCTCTCCACGCGCCCCACGTCATTTAGCTCGAGTGAAGGAAGACTGGTTAGTGGTCTAGATGGGATCTTCGCGGGGCAGCCCGGTCACAGAAACTCGCTGTTGAGCATATCTTCGACCGACAAGAAAGAGAAGCGAAAATCGAGCTTAAAATCTGCTATTGGCAGAATTCATTTCAGGAAGAAGAGAACGCCCTCTACGGTCCTTCTTCCACCCGCAGCTCAGATTACCGTCGCTAGAGGACAAGGGGGCGTGGATAAGGTCTACGTGGAGTCGAGGCGGAGCGAGTCGCAGAACCCAAGTTCAGACGAAGCGAGCCAGGTCTTGAGACTTGAAATACCCATTTACGATAAGGAAACACTGCACAGAAGTCTTGAGAATGAGGAGTTAGTCCAGCTGCGTGAATCGCACAAGTCGGAAAGAGATCGCCATATCGCCTTCCAAGATGCTTTCCTGATTCAGCTCAGACGCAACCAGCAAGTTGTCGTGGCCGACAGGCTTTCGGAAAATAAAGCCTTGGAGGAGCAGAAGCGAGTGAAGGTCATTTCCCGCAATTCAAGGCCGGTGTTGCAGACAAGCTAACGACTTTTGCAGAATGAGGCCGATGCCGCTCGTATGGAGGAAAGGCAGCTTGCAGTCGAGATGGACCAGCTTCGCGAATTTGAGAGGGAGAAGCGGAACTCCCGCACGCGCATCAAGTATATGGAAGGATACTTCAACAACGCCCATCCCCCACCAACGTCGGATTCCGAATCAATATCTGGATCCGACGGGACATCCCCGGTCCGGCAATACACAAACCAGCAAAAGTCCCTGCTGGCGCAGGAGTACCACGACCACGAATGCATGGACCGGTTACACACGGCCAAGATCAAGGTCCTACGAGACCGACAAGAAATCAGACTACAGGAGGCCATCGCGCGAATGGAGAGGGAGCTGGACGCGCTCATCGACAAGCATGCATTGGAATTCGCTGAGCTGCAACGACAGCACCAGCAGGAAGAGGCGCTGGCGATGCACGCGTTCGACGCGAAGAAGACGAAGCTGCGCCATCGCTGGAACCTGGAAGAAGCCATTCTGCGCAAGAAACTGGAACTACAACACGGACACCCGTACGGCCCTCTACCTCCACTGTCATTCTCTGACACGCATTACGAGACGCGGGACTCAGCCATTTGCGTCTCGGAAAACACTACGAACATGAGCGGTGACGAACAGACACACCCGAAGGAAGGTGAACCAGTGCATTAATTTATGACGTGATGTTTCAAAGTGATACCCTTTCTTCTTATCGAATCATCTCATTTGCATATACGTTGAAGCTGCCCCTTTTCTATTGCCATTGTGGAGATAATGTGTTTACTTCCCCTCCTCCAGTTATGGTCGATACTTATATTCTTGTAATTATTTTGTTGACGTGCTCCTAGAGCTTCTTCATTTCACTTTTCAGTCTTGGACAGGCGAGCATTATATATACACCTGGCGGCATTGTTACTTGTGCATAGCATTGATTGGCAATCGGCTTTCCTGTATATTCGATAGATATCAGCTTTATGTGCCGCTTATAGAACTCAATGCATAATATCGGTCTTTTGCACCCGAGTCAGTGTCACTCATAGAGAGAATCCCGTCAGCCCTTACATGAGCATTGCAATCCATTCGTCTGATCTAGGATATAGCTTGCTGCCGTAACCGGTCCAGGAGCGTTTCCACTCGCCCATCACCCCCGGTAAACACAGCTTCCAGCCTCTTGTCTCTCCCGCGGTCGCCGATGATGACTGCACGCTCAATAATTCCAGTGTCGGAAAGCTTGAAGCGCCCAACACGTCCATCCTCCCATTCCAGACGAACATACGTCGCTTCGAGAGCCGTCGGAGAAACAGACACAATCCCCAAGTCATTCGGCTCCAGCCGACTCTCGTCTACACCGCCACCCACACTCCCATCTCGAACACCGCCAAGGTCTTCTCTCAGCATGCTAACCGCATCGACTCTGAGATGCCACGCAACCAGCTGCCGCCTCAATTCGCGAACTAGACCCCGCAGATCCTGCTTCCGCACCCGACCCTTCCACGGCTTGAGGGGTGCATCCTCTTCCGCGGACTCCTGCGATGGGGGTACAGGCAGATAGACGCGCTCCAGCTTCTCGATAGGAATAAACGCAGGGATTGTGTGACGGTGCACCTGCAGCCTCCGCTCCTCGCCCGTGCCGGCCCGTCTCAGAAGCACGTAGTACGGTTTCGTGAAGCGGCCATTCCGACCGCAGATATCAATGCGTACACCTAGTAGATTCGGATGGTCCGAGTGCGGAGAAGGATCTTTGAAGGGGAAGGTGGTTGTTGAGAACGCGACGCGGTGATGGTTTAGTTCGGCGTGTTTATCGGCGGCTTGGACGAGGGGGGAGACTTCGTCGGTCAGAGATGAGATGGGTGTAGGCGCTGCTGCTGCTTGGTGCGCCTTCAGTCGTTTTTGAAAGTTATCGGATGAAAGAAGGCTGGAAGTTAGGAGTCGACGTCGTCGTTGGAGATTGCGGACTGGTATGCGGTTAGCGATGTGTGATGATGGGCGGTTCTGTAGGACTCACTTTCGCGCCGGATGGAAGAGATCTCGGAGTCTAACTGCTCTTCCAATTGTTTGGAGCTGTCCGGTGATTCCATTATGCCAGTCTAAAGTATACGAGGTTGTTTTCAATCTCTCGTGCGAATATGATGCGGAGAAGCAGTTTACTCCGAAGTCATGTTTGTTTGTGTCTATGGCGTCACGTGCCAACGAATTTATCCAGACTCAGTACGACGAAACCAACGGATCAGAAGTTCATTTTCGTTCACGTAACGGCGAAGAGATACGGAGTAGTCTCGAGCTCTTGTTACTCTCCTTAATCGTGCCTATGCAAATTTAGTTCTTGATTACATATGCACGATTGACATGGCGATGCCACGATAGCAACAGGAGTGAGATCTCCAGTATACGTTGGGCAAGGGATTCATGTCAGCCAGCACATATGGCATCAGTGCATATCGAATAGCGTAGTTCTAAAGTGATGAGAGAATCGTTTGCACTTTGCAGTGTGTACGGTAGCTGATCAACTAGCTATGACAAAGATCCAAGTTCCCTGTCATTCTCATTCCGAATGGTTACACTGGTCAAATACTCGAGACAATGGTGAATGGAAAGTCGACCGTGACACAGACATTCAATGTACTCCGTAGATGTAGCTGAATTGCAAAGACACGAAGAAAAGATATCCTCATTTCTCAGTCCCTGAACTATTATTAGCCGACCACCGACACTAAGATAAGCTTCGCCCCGAACTATCTCCAGAAGTTCCCCTTGAGGCCAGCTTGCCTCAATCGGATCCTTCAAGCTTCCAGTCCTACAGATTGGACCCTTCTCCTCCACTTTCCACCGCCACATTGGATGGATGCATTATCCCGATCTTGACTCCGTTTCTCATTCCAGTCATCCTCCTTCCTCCTCCCTTCATGTTCGAGCCACGTCTCACCACCATCTTCGGCCCGATCAGCACTCTCATTCCGCAGCTCACCAACCCAACGAGGTAGAACTTGACCAACTAGTATGCAACAGCAGAGGTGAAATCAACTCAGACGTCCCTCATCAGCCTGAAACTTCTTTCCCTGCACCCTCAGATTTCGAATCCGACTCGGACGGTGTGGACGACACGCCGGGCACGCGACTCCTTGAGCACCACCGCGGACGAAGCAGTACACAGATGAAGAACAAGAGTCGCACGGTCTCAAAACGTCGCTCCAAACCGAGCTTGACCCTCGCAACCGGCACGCAGAACGGCTATGCTGGCGACGAGATGAATTCCAATATTGAAATGCGCAAGAGGGATACCTCGCTCGAATCATCGGCCTCGCGGGCGTCTCGCTTGATGTTCCGGCAGAGTTTCTCCTTGAATGATGAACCCCCGATCACCCCGCAAACTCCAGCTTTGGCGACAACTAGCTTCGCCAACTTGCCTTCCTCCGACCAAAGAAACTTTTTGCTGTTATGTGTTCTATATTTCCTGCAGGGAGTCCCCATGGGCTTGGCCACAGGATCCGTTCCGTTCCTGCTCAAACCATACCTTTCCTACGGTCAGATCGGCGTTTTCTCGTTAGCGTCCTATCCTTATTCCTTGAAGCTTCTCTGGAGTCCGATTGTCGACGCAGTATGGAGTCGGAGGTTTGGGAGACGGAAGAGCTGGATCACACCTGTCCAGGTCATTGCGGGCCTGGCGATGATCTATCTGGGCGGACAAATTGAGGAGATGATGGTACAGGCCGGTGCCAATGGGGGTGCTGGCGTGTGGAATTTTACCTGTTGGTGGTTCCTGCTCGTCTTTTTCTGCGCCACGCAGGATATTGCGGTGGACGGCTGGGCCATCACGCTCATGTCGCCTCCCAACATCTCTTACGCCTCGACCGCGCAGACCGTTGGCCTCACAGCCGGACACTTTCTCTCATATACCGTCTTTCTGGCATTCAATTCAAAGGACTTTGCGAACCGCTGGTTTAGAACGACACCCAGCGAGGATGGCCTGCTGTCTTTGGGCGGATATCTGAAATTCTGGGGTTGGGCCTACCTATTCGTGACGATCTGCTTGGCTGTCCTGAAGAAAGAAGACAAGACGAGGGAGCGGGACAGTATCACCGATGTCTACAAGAGCATGTGGAACATCCTGAAACTCAAGAACATCCAAACGATCATTGCGATCCATCTGATCGCCAAGATCGGTTTCCAGGCCAATGATGCCGTCACCAGCTTGAAGCTGTTGGACAAGGGATTCGGCACGGACAACATGGCGCTGGTCGTTCTGATCGATTTTCCTTTTGAGATTGGCCTGGGCTACTATGCTGGAAAGTGGTCGACCGAGTATACTCCCATGCGGCTATGGTGCTGGGCGTTTGTAGGACGACTGGCTGCAGCCGTCCTGGCTCAAGCTACCGTCATGATCTACCCTGCCAGCGAGGCGGTTTCCTTCTGGTACATCTTGGTTGTGATTGGGGAGCACGTCTTTTCGACATTCATGAACACTGTCATGTTCGTTGCAGTGTCTGCTTTCCATGCTCGCATTGCCGATCCCGCCATTGGTGGAACCTACATGACCATGTTGGCAACGTAAGTTACCTTTGCCCATCTACACTACTGTATACTGACCGTTCTAGCGTCTCCAATCTTGGTGGTACATTCCCTCGGTACTTTATCCTCAAACTCGTCGACTTTTTCACCGTGGCCACCTGCGTTCCCCCAACCGTCCCGCCTCCAGCGGAGAAGCTGAAGGGTGATTTGATCACGTCGGCGTTCTCGTGCGCCTTGGAGCCAGACAAGAACCGCTGCGTCAACGGCGGTGGAATATGCGAAACCAGCCGTGACGGCTACTACATCACCAACATCCTGTGTGTGTTGATTGGAACAGTCACCTTTATCTTGTTTATCCAGCCGGCGGTCCTGAAACTCCAGAGTCTGCCTCTGAGGGCGTGGAGACTGACCAATGGCAATCGGTAGTAGATATGCCAGGGCTACGAAATAACATGTTCAATCAATATACTGCGACCATTGCGTCCATACTATGTATTAGATAGCTCCTAAAAGTCATGGCTCACCAGACACTTTGCAATAGACAAAAATTTACAATGTTAGCAATATCCAGGGCAAGGTATGCTTCATATCTACGGAGTATGTAGTACCCTGTACATCGCCAATGACATCCACCCCCAACAATCTGTAACATACATGATACACAATCAGGATGATCCTTGCTCCAGTCACTCCGATCGCCACACCATTCGCCATGTTCCTGGCCAGCGGGTCCCTGCAGCTTCGAATCTACTTTTAGATTGTACCATCTACCAGTAGTACCGTAAGTAGTCAGTAAAAGTACATACTTGCGAACTAATACCCCTGCTAGACAGTTTAGATAGCTGCTAGTACACCACTCCTCAGTCCTCACACTTTCTTCCATCGTCACCTTCATCACCCCATCTCGTCCTCCCCCGTCATCATCCACTTCATAGTCAAAGCATCCCCGGAAGGACCTTACAGAGCAGAGAACAATATACCAAGAGAAAGACAACGACAACGACAGCGACAACGACAATGTATCTACCTCCCCTCCTCACCCTCGCCCTCCCCCTCATGCTCTCAACAACATCCGCCCTCCAGACCCGCGACATCCTCAAACCCCGCAACGTAAGTCCAGTCCCCAATTCACCCTGAACGGCGTATCTCCTAACGATAACGGACAAGTGGGACCTCCGCCTCCTCGGGCCAGGGTGTAACCCCAACGCCTCGAATATCGAGATATCGCTTTTCCACCGGTCCGGGTTGTACGGCGGGGACTGCGAGGGTCTCGAGACGAGTGTGTACAATGCGACGAGTGTGAAGAGTATTTCGTGGAAGAGTCCAGGGGTGGATCGGTATGATCCTGTCTCTTTTACCCTCCTGACGCTGCCTACGCTCTTTCGCGTCTACTTTTCTATCTTCTTCTTCGTTGCAGTTCTTTTAACAGTTTTTTTTTGCAGCTT
>NW_020798382.1:0-26914 GCF_002237265.1 Aspergillus thermomutatus
TTCAAAAATTTATATTAATTTGATTGTGTGGTAGTAAGATATCTCATAATATTTCAGCATCGGCCAAAATTATGTTTTGCTGTCTCGCTCGGTTGGGTGTCTCGCTCGGTTGTGGATTACGTTATTCATGTCAGATGACTACTCATATGTCACTTTTATTAGTATCATCACTAGTACCTCTATCGCGTTGTGTAAAGAAAAGGATTGAGAGCTCCACTATTATTAGCTCATTGCCCACAAGATTGTGATCTAAATAAGGTACCTAGGTACTGACTGGCCTTGATTTCAGATACAATGACTAACAAAGAACTAATGGATTTCTTGGCTGGTTCTTGATATTAATATTAGTGGCAGAAGAGGTGTATGGACTACGGAGTATCCGCCTAGTAAGTTCAAAGAGGCCCATAGAGAGGTACATTGTTGATTATTGGGGCCTTAACATCCATTTTTACATTCGTAACCTTCCTTACCATATAACAAGGCAGGTGTTACGATACCTAAGGTACAGTCCTACCTAGAAAGGTACTTAGATACCGTCCTAGATAACTGAAGTATGGAGATCAAGATCCATCCTAAGGTGGGTTTGCTTTTCGAAGTGAAGCCACCACTACTTCGGAGAGGAAGATAAGTACCTGGGTACCTACATACCTTACTATTAGATGTGCAGATAGTAGGTATCGGAGAACTTATACCACTGTACTAAAATAACGTCATGACAGTCACTCTTTCAGGGTAAGGTAATAGGTAGTATTTCAGTAACTCCTACACTTTAACAGTAGCCCGGCGGTACATTCTTGGCCGGGCATATTCCGTAAGTACCTAGGTAGTTACTCCATCGGTACCTACACTCCGTCCCGTTCCCGTCCGCAACGAATGACCCATGACCCAGTCATCCAATAAGGTATCTGGGGCAATAGGCTGCTCTGACCCGTCTGAGTGTGCCCAGTTCTCTTCTCTGGCCTCCACTTTCAGCACCTCTCCCCGAGTTTCTGGGGAATGCAATTGCCCAAGTGTGTGCACTCAACCACTGCTACCTATCTATATCCTTTCTTCCGTGCCATTCTATAATCATTTACCTTCGATACCAAGGGTGTTAAATACTCTTCTCTATCCATTCCCTTCGTCGTCTAGATTCCGACAACCCCGCTGTTGCAGGTGCTCAGCTAGCTATCTTAAGCCAGCCTTTGTCGTTGCCTTGTTTGATTTTCCACCTGATCATTTGTTCTTGACTAAACGGCCTCCAACTGCGTTACTGGGTACTCCGCATCGCTGATTCATTGCAAGCTTGACACTTGAGCATAGACTCTGACTTCCTCGCCGCGACACCTCGGCTATCTGTTCTCGTGCTCCCGTAGATTGCTGGATCAACATCCTACCCAAGTTGCCTTGGCATCATCCGGCCAGAAAACGTCCAGCTTCCCACAGCACCTGTCTTCATACCCTTTTGCAAAGCTGCCGTCGTAATCAACAACACCTGTCTGGACTGCCATTCAGGAAAAATTTGTTAGGCTCTGCATGGAGGAGCGGGAGAGCTTGGTATCTCCAGTCCACCTTTGATCACTTCAGACTCTCTCCGAGAACCCACTCTTTGAGCGCGGAAGGGCTGTCACTTTCAGCCCACCACAACCGCCAACATTCCTTCAACAAAGTCTTCTCTACGCACCTCCTCAAGTACTATACCTCTGCGGCCACTGAGCGCTCATTTGCAATCATCCTCGGGGCACTCTGTCAGCGTTGCGGGTTCTGCGAGCGAGAAAGGCAGTCGACGTTCCTCATACTCGTCTGGTCACACTGTGGAGTCTATATTCTCCGTTTGGACCGACACAGGTGATCTAGCCGAGCAGCTTGCAGATGTAGAAGACCCTCTTCAAAATCGCCTGCGGAAGTCCCTGGATTGTGAAACGACCAGTCCAGAAGGGTCCCGAGCTGGACTGAAGCGACAAAAGCGCGTACGCTACATAGCTCAATCGCCCGCTGGTCGGACCGATCTTGAGAAGATATCCATTGACATCCCCTCACCTGCGCCTAGGCGGATTTCCAGGATAGAGCGGTCTTTAGCTATCATCATGTCTCCGAGTAATAGACAAACCGCCCAGATACATGGCTTGGTTGGGAAGCCATTACTGTAAGAAGCTCCCGCTTTCTGATCCCTGGCTCTGCGCTGCTTTCGTTGACCCTTATACAGGTACTTTACCAGTGTTTTCGTATCATTAGGTGTTTTTCTTTTTGGTTATGATCAGGGTGTTATGTCGGGTATAATCACGTTCGTCCTCCGACTTTGCGGCACAAAGGCCTCCATGCTTTGGTGATAATGGGCATGGCGATATTGAAACCGTTGACTAACATGAATACAGTGGTTGGTACTTCAAAGATTACTTCAATCAACCATCGCGAGCTGCGATTGGCACAGTGGTCGCCATCCTTGAAGTTGGTGCATTCATTTCTTCCTTACTCGTCGGCCGGATTGGCGACTTGATAGGACGGCGGAAGACCATTCTTTACGGGTCTATCGTGTTCTCTATCGGTGGTGCATTCCAAACCTTCGCAAATGGGCTACCCATGATGATGCTCGGCCGTATCATTGCAGGCCTAGGCGTCGGAGCATTGTCAACGATAGTACCAGTTTATCAATCGGAGATATCGGTATGTGGAATCACTCCCCCCTTCTTTTTGGCGGATTTGCTGACGTCTCAATAGCCGCCTCACAACAGGGGCAAACTAGCATGTATCGAGTTTACCGGCAATATCTGTGGATACGCGGCTAGTGTGTGGGTGGATTATTTCTGCAGTTACATCGATAGTAACTATGCGTGGCGTTTGCCACTGCTATGCCAATGCATTCTGGGTGCCCTCCTTGGCCTAGGAAGTCTTATCATATGTGAATCACCAAGGTAAGTATCTTCGAAAATGACAATTCAAACCTCATACCATGTATATTACTCACACAAAGCCAGATGGTTGTTAGACAATGACCACGATGAAGAGGGCATGGTGGTCATTGCCAATCTATATGGGCAGGGGGATCTGCACAATGACAAAGCCCGGCAGGAGTATCGAGAAATCAAGATGAATGTCCTTCTCCAACGGCAGGAAGGCGAGAGATCCTACACTGATATGTTCAAGCGTTATCGCAAACGAGTCCTCATCGCAATGTCGGCTCAGGCATTGGCACAGCTGAACGGTATTAATGTGATATCCTATTATGCTCCACTCGTCTTTGAGTCAGCCGGCTGGGCGGGTCGCGATGCTATTTTGATGACTGGAATAAATGGACTCTCGTACCTTGCTTCAACAGTTCCCCCATGGTATCTCGTGGACCGCTGGGGAAGGCGACCCATCCTGCTTTCCGGGGCAGTTGCAATGATTATTTCTCTGTCGCTGATATCATACTTCATCTATATCGATGTTGCAGCAACTCCAACTCTGACTGTTATCTTTGTCATGATTTACAATGCGTGAGTATCTTTTGTGCTCCTCTCCCTCTTTCTCTATGAGCGGAACCATCGGATTGCCTATCCAGTACTAACGCGACTTAGTTCGTTCGGGGCATCCTGGGGCCCCATCCCCTGGTTGTACCCTCCCGAGATTCTGCCCCTGAGCATCCGTGCCAAGGGGGCCAGTCTTAGCACAGCTACTAACTGGGCTTTCAACTGGCTCGTCGGAGAGGTGACTCCTGTTCTTCAGGCTGCGATCAAGTGGCGTCTTTACCTTGTCCATGCCTTCTTTTGTGCTTGTAGTTTTGTACTTGGTGGGCCTCACTTCACATTCAAAACCCGACACTTCGTGATTCACTAATGCGTGCTTTCTTAAGTATACTTCCTCTACCCCGAAACGAGCGGTGTACGCCTGGAGGACATGAACGTCCTTTTTGGAGATGCGACGACTGCTATGCCAACACCTGCGACACAAGCTGAGCGCGGATCGCTTATGAGTGGCGGCTCGCCAGTGCCTTCCCTTGACATCAGACGGCAGTATGGACAGTTCGGAACGGAAAGCGCCATTCCTGGTTTAGATATTGATCCACCCAACATCAGCGCCCATGGAAATTCTAAAGTAGCAGGGCTTAATTCTTCGGATGAAAGCAGCGGACGGCCTGAAGGTATTGGCGGCTGGATCTCAAATATGGTCAGTCGCCACAGAGGACCGGGACCGCAAGCGAGAAATAATCAGTATAGACGTCTGGGGCAAGAAGAGGATGAGAATGATTAGAACAAGTCCCTGGTTCTATATTCATCTCGCGCTCCTCTTTGTTTTTAGAGAGTTTGTTGCTTCTACGGTACTGTTTCTCTTCTTTCTACCTTTTGCGCTTTTTGGCGATATATTTTCACCTTCTCTTTGTCGTTTCGCCGTTGCTTCATCTCGCCATCTCTTCTCCTTTGACCAATAAGTAGGGAGATCCAGTGGCAACGAACAATCTTGCTTTGGTGCATCTACCTTGGGCGGGTAGAACTAGACGGCGTGGATTTGACGGTCAGTACGGGCTTGTTTCTTCTTCGGCGTGGTGTCCATGTCCATGTGATATAGCGGCCTGAATTTCTCCAATGTATGAGGGGTTTTATGAGATCTTGAGATTCTTGACACTTGGTTGAGGGTTATTCTGTTCTCGTCAGGGGCGGTTTCTGGTTAGGATAGAAGAGTCCCTCTTTTTTTCTCCTTTTCGTAACACGTCCACCTCTGAGGATGTCATGTCTGGACAGCTGATTTACCATCATCGTCAGTCGAAACAAAAATGAATACTACTTGTTCCCTCTGGATAGATGTTGTGCGGATAACACGTAAGCCTCACATATCCCACAGGTTCTGACAATATGACCTCTGGTTTCAGGAGGGTTTAATAGTGTATGTTGTTTCAAGTATGTGGCGAAACACAATAGAATGTCATGAGACCCGAATACTATCTAGATATAGGCAAGCCGAAGAAATTACTCTTTATTGGGGTCTTGGAGGTCTGGACTTAGAAAGCAGTGAGGTGGCCTGAGCGGGGCCGATCCGACGCCGAACCAGTTTCTCCCTGGAATTTCCAGGCCAACTATCCATTTGCATACTACATCTTGTCCTCTTCAGTCTCAGTCCACACACATCGACCCAGCTTCTACTAGCCTTTCGTTTCATGCCTACTCTAGCCACCTCTGCCTTTCGCTTCGTTTCTCTTTATTTACAAACCCTCCTTACCATTCGACCTTTCCATTTCTTATAAAATACATCTTTGATCCCCCCGAAGATCTGTCGCGGAGCTCTGTAGGCTCACGCTCATTATAATCTGGATACCAACCTCTACAATCGAGGATTGGATATGCCCGTGTACTACCTTTGAGGGTCATCTCCGCCAACTCATTCTCTTTTCTCTCAACTCCATATTTTGAAGGACTTGTTTGTATGCATTTCAATTGCCACCGGAGAGCCCTTGCAACGTGAGCACTGACTTCTCCGCATCGAGAGACCATCCACCATGGCGGAAATGGATGTCGCGTCGACTACCGGTGCCAATGTCGGCTCCGATTTGCGGCGTAGGAATGTTCACGCCACAGAGAAAGTTGATAAGCCATTCTCGTCTCGTAGCGTCGAGGACAAGGACGCGAAGTTGAGGCCTAAGGTTTGATGATCATGCTCATCCTATTCCACTTGCAAAACATCGCATCTTATCGCCAGCTAATAACCCTTCTGCTGAACAGCCCAGTTCTTTCACCTCGGTACTGGATAGTTGGGAACCTTTCATTGCGCCGATCCTGCTGACAGCCTTGGCTGTCTTCACCCGTATGTACCGCATAGGTCGCTCGAACATTGTGACTTGGGATGAAGCCCAGTACGTTACATAGCACCTTAGCCATGTGAAACTACCACAATGTCTAATTACTGTCGACCAGCTTTGGGAAATTCGGTTCACACTACTTGAAGCGAGAATTCTACTTTGACGTTCACCCGCCGCTGGGAAAGATGCTTGTTGGCTTATCTGGTCTCCTTGCTGGCTACAACGGATCCTTTGAATTCAAATCAGGAGAGAAATACCCAGAAGATGTCAACTTTACATTCATGCGTATCTTCAACGCCGCTTTCGGGGTCGTGTGCGTTCCTCTCGCTTACTACACTGCCCGAGAGCTCGGTTTCCGCAAGGCCACCGTTTGGCTAATCAGCCTGATGGTTCTGTTCGAAAACTCCTACGCGACCATTTCAAGGTTCATATTGCTTGACTCGATGTTACTTTGCTTCACCTTTACGACCACCATGTGCTGGGCTAAGTTTCATCGGTTACAGCATGCTAGCTTCTCAGTTGAGTGGTTTACCTGGCTCTTCTTGACGGGTATAAGTATCGGCTGCGTATGCAGTGTTAAATGGGTGGGTCTTTTTTGCACAGCATTAGTGGGACTCTATACAATTGAAGATCTATGGAATAAATTTGGCGACCTTAGGATGCCGAAGGTCAGTACTGAAGGGAATTCCAGAATACTGCTGTGTAGCTGACCTTGCTAACAGACAGTCCTCGTTAACCATCTACTGGTTCGCGTAGTGGGATTGATTATTATACCAGCTGTGGTATATATGCTTTCCTTTTACGTGCATTTCTGGATTCTTGAAAACAGTGGACCGGGGGACGCGCAGATGAGCTCCCTCTTTCAAGCCAATCTAAAGGGCACTGAGGTTGGAAAGGACAGCCCTCTCGAAATTGCCCTTGGCTCTAGAGTCACTCTAAAAAATATGGGTTATGGTGGAGGACTGCTACATTCTCATGTTCAAACTTATCCCGACGGTTCCAATCAGCAGCAGGTCACTTGTTACCATCACAAGGACGCAAACAACGATTGGTTCATTTATCCCAACCGCCATGACCCTGAGTATGACGCCAACGGGCCTCTCTCATTTGTTGGCGATGGCGATATCATTCGTCTTATTCATGGGCAAACGGGCCGAAACCTTCATTCGCATGCCATCCCGGCTCCTATCACCAAGTCTCAGTACGAAGTCTCCTGTTATGGTAACATCACTATTGGTGATGAAAAAGATCACTGGGCAGTGGAGGTTGTCGATGATGTCGCGTCAAAAGA
Source organism: Aspergillus thermomutatus (assembly GCF_002237265.1). Lineage (NCBI taxonomy): Eukaryota > Fungi > Ascomycota > Eurotiomycetes > Eurotiales > Aspergillaceae > Aspergillus > Aspergillus thermomutatus. The sequence continues at coordinate 7,041 of NW_020798382.1, forward strand.
TCGAAGCAGGATTCGAACACTGACAACTGCTTTCCGCCTGAAACACATCGTTCTGGGCTGCTATCTGCGAGCCGGCAACGTGAACCTCCCACAATGGGGTTTTAAGCAGATTGAGACCACATGCGTCAAAGAGAATAATCCTCGCGACGTCTACACGCATTGGAATGTGGAGTCTCATTTCAATGATCGACGTAAGTTCCAACCAAGAACCTTGAGCAGTGCCCGCTCAGCGTGTCGTTCTGTTGCTGTTTTCACCCCTCAATAGCATTACCTTTCCTTCCCCCTCGAGCAGGCTAGTACCCTGGTCTGACGTGAAAGTCTCGCAGTTCCACCTGGTGATCCGGGATCGTACAAGTCCCCCTTTTTTAAGGATTTCATCCATCTGAATGTCGCCATGATGACATCAAACAACGCTCTTGTTCCTGATCCGGACAAACAAGATGACCTTGCGTCGAAATTCTGGCAATGGCCCATACTCAATGTGGGCCTTCGTATGTGCTCCTGGGATGATAACACCATTAAGTATTACCTCCTCGGGAATCCCTTTGTCTACTGGGGCAGTACAGTCAGTCTCGGGGTTTTTGGACTCTCAATATTCTGGTATCTCGCCCGCTGGCAGCGGGGTTACAAGGATCTCAATCGAGCGGATATCGATCACATCCATTATTCCGGCTTCTACCCTCTTCTCGGATGGATCCTACACTACTTCCCCTTCACAATCATGGCTCGGGTGACCTATGTTCATCATTATTATCCTGCCCTCTATTATTCCATACTTACCTTCGGTTTTTGTGTTGACTGGCTTACTCAAAAAATGAGTTCTGCGGCCCGCGGGTTGCTATATGCCTTCCTTTACATGACCGTCATTGGAATGTTTGTTCATTTCCGGGTCATTGTGTTCGGCATTGAGGGTCCTAGCCAGCAATGGGCCAATTTGGACTGGCTTAGCGGTTGGCGGATTGCAAAGTGATTGGATGTCAAGCACCTACGAAATGTCACCTTGAAAGTTCTGTATCCATTATTAATTCGTGCGCATGTATGTCAACGTGTGCCTGGCGCTACTGTTGCTATCCTTCGGAATAATTAACTCCGTATAGTACTGGATTTTCCAATGACGTCTACTTACGTGCGCCTCAGGTAGACACAATGTAGCGAAGGCTTTCCACCATCTGCAGACTAACTGTTCTGGGACAGATTTGGCCTACGATTAAGCTTTCAGCTCGTCAAGTTTAACGTTCAATCAATAACCTTCGTGCCTCAGCAGGCAGTCAGTCGTCGTATCAGCAGCTGAAATAAGCGACTAGGATAGTCGTAATGTCTACGGCCTAGTTGTTGCTAATCTACTGATCGATAACCACTGCCAGCACTATATACATCTAATATCTCAGCCTACCAAATACACCACATTATTTTGTAGCAATACCTTGATACATTATGAGCTCTATTACAATCAGTAAGTACAATTACTACTGATGCTTAGTTTCATGCTTCACCCGGGTTTCTTTCCATCTGCCTGTCTAGGCAGGGTGGCTGTTGCAGGAACAAAAAGCGTGTTACTCTGAAGGTGAAGAAAGTCGCCCAAGCATAATCGTCACTGAACTAGCAGGTAGTACAATATATAGTTGTATAGACGAGTCATGCGATGCATCACAATATACTGTATTGCCACCACGACTTGCAAGAGGGCTCAGGTAAAATGCATTTCTCAGGCTAGCAACAAGCTCCGCGCCAACCATTTCCACCACTGCGCATTGCATCATTCAAGCCTAAGGTGATGGTCTTCGGCGTTCCCGCACTTGCTCCCCCTGTAGCCCCAAAACCCTTTACGCCGCTTCGACGATCGTTCAAGTCGTACTTTCCTGCCTCGATATTGCGATAAATCATCTCAGCAACTTCAAGGAATGCGCGCTCGACGCCTTCACCGGACTTTGCACTCGTTTCAACGTAGCGAACCACATTGTTCATGCGGCACCACTCCTCTGCTTCTTGCTTGGTGACACGCCTGCGATTGACGTCGGATTCCACTTCCGCGAGATCGCTCTTGTTCCCGACCAGAATTACGACAATGCCATCTTCTGCAATTTGCCGAAGATCTTGCAGCCATTGGGTGCACGAGGTGAATGTAGAGGGACGAGTGATGTCAAAAACGAGCAGGGCCCCTGAGGCACCACGAAAATACGAGCGAGTTATCGACTTGTAAGTCTCTTGGCCCGCGGTGTCCCAGAGGGAGAGTTTCATTTTTTTCTGAGGTTGATCTCCTAGCGGTTTTCGTGGAGGGCTGGGGAGGCCCGAGGCAACAGACTCATGGGATGCAACCATAGCTGTCACCGTTGATGATGATGGCAGAGCAGAAGAATCAGAGACGTCGGAATCTACCCCCAGACTCTTTGAAGCTGGAGGCCCAACTGGAACAATGCGTGAGCCGAATTCCACTCCAATAGTAACATCATGACTGGAAGAGAAGCGTCCTTCGCAGAGTCGAATGGTCAACTTTACGACAACACACAGGTCAGCACAATCTTGTTCGAGTTTCCACATACGAACTTGTAAACAGGCTTGAAACACTCACACTGGACTTTCCAGTGCCGGAATCTCCAATACAGACAAGCTTAGCGATGTAATCCCATGGCTGTGACATGGATACAAAAGACGTTGAGTCTGGGGTGTAACCAATGCTCTATGTTATCAGTTATCAGATGGTTGCCAATGTTAATTTGATATATTTCAACTCATACTCCAATGCCTCCCGCAAGAGAGCCACATCGGTATGCTAGAATTTCTTGTTATGGATGCTTCGATGAGGAGGTACATGGGATCTGTTTGACTTTGTACCCCCGAATGTACGGAGCATGGTCCTGATGAACACCTGCTGAGTCAGCTCCAGTGTGACCCTGCCATATGACGCGTGTGTTCAGATCATCCATTATTTCTGAACACATGCTTCACACAAGACAAAGTCGTGGGAACATATCAATATTCTTAACTGGACCTCTTTCAGATTCAGCCATATTTAGCAATTTAAAACTAGAGAGACTGACTCTCTAAATCATGTTTCCTTCCGATCTTTGCTTCGTTTACATTCAACACAACTGTGATACTGAATATTGACTCACCGCAAATTGTCTGGCTACACACTATTAGAGACTCTAGTCACGATAACAACTGAGGACTTTAAAACGAATTTCCGGTTTAGCATGAATCAGGACCTCTAGCAAGTATATAGCAGGTCATGTTCTCAGAGTGTATGCATTCCAAATCAATGAAGAACTACCCTGATATCCTTTACATCATCTTCTCTGGTCTCTGGTTGCGTGACTCACATCGATAACACAGATGCCTCGCGCTTCCTTGCTCAGTCACAATCACGACTAGGCCCTTCTCCCGACGACGCACGTCGTAATGGAAGTCATCGTCTCAATGCACGACCTGGAGTTTCTCGCCTTTCTTCATCGCGAGCTTTTTTACGAATGACACTAGATCCTTACCAACAAGCCACGTCCCAGGTCTCTAATTTTCCTTTCGGTTCACGAAACCCAGCTCAACCTGCGCCTCTCTTCTTTAGCGCCACAGATGATTTTCGTGACGAGGATGATGAAACAGAGCGGGAGCGCGAGATTGCGGACTTCTACGCCTTGCAAAGGTCACGGCGGCATTTTGGCAGCAGCCAACTCAGAGATTCTTCAGAGATTGGAGGGGATGGCGACAGTTCAACCAGTCTCGAGCGGCAGCCTCTTCAGGATGACAGATATGTCAAGCGCGGGAGGATCAGAAGCTCTTGGCGTGCCAGCAGTAAGTCTATGAACGGGCAAAGCGATCGTGCATTTGAGTCAGTTGCGATGACAGCCGATGATCGCGAAGGTCCCGACGAGGTCCGACAAAGTCGTAGTCTCAGAGGAAATTTGGTCGATATTCGTCTTGAAGATACATTGAGATCAGACGAGAACGTTGACAGGGCTGGGTCACTTGGGGGTCTTGATGATAGTCCTCCTTCCGTCCAGCTGTTCCGAGAACAAACAAGCTACGAGCCAAGAATTCTTGGTATAGAGACATTCCTCGGGCCGAGCGAGATGGATAAGCAACAACTGCTCGATGATCGTGACCCATCAAGCATAGCGGACTCTGGTCTTGAGCCTTTTTCACCAGGGGAGACGCAATCTGGGGCCCATGATACTTTCTGGGGGAAGCTCTTTCTGATCTCTCTGGGCTGCCTACTTGCTACCTCGTTTCTCAATTATTTGCACACATCTGCACCTTCAGGCGACAAATCGAGATGGGGTGACACGATATACCTCACTGTTCATGGATCCTTCTATCTTCTCGGCATCTACACGATGGTCTCAGTATTGATATCACTTCTTTGGTTGGTGTTACTGCGGTATTACGTGCGCTCTTTGGTCTGCGCAATGATCTTTGCAGTTCCTGTTATACTATACTCATTCTCGCTTTATTCCTTCATCTCAAGTTTCAAAGGAATCTGGCATGGGACTAGCATTCAGGACAAAGCCATGAGGGTTGTCTCTCTTGTGCCGTTCATCATCTCAAGTTTTTGGATATATAATGTTGTCCGGAGCCGCCATGCAATTGGCAAAGCCATCGACATTCTTGAATTCGCTTGCCGAATTCTTGCTGCGAATCTCGAATTATTACTCGTTGGCCTTGGCATCCTGACTTGTATTGTCTCCTGGACGTGGGTCTGGATGCTGATGTTCGCTCGAGTTTTTTTAGGTGGGCATATATCAGAATCACACGCTTTCGCCCTCAACGTCAGCAGCTGGTGGCTGGGAACCTACTTTGTCTTCGTTTACATCTGGTCATTGGGAGTCATCGCCGGTATTCAACGTTCAGTTACAGCTGCAACAGTGAGTCAGTGGTACTTTCACCGTCTCGCGACCCCCAAACCCACGTCTAGGCAGATTGTCCAGGCGGCTTTTGTCCATTCTGTCACAACACTGTTTGGCACAGTCTGTTTCTCTAAGCTGATAGCATTGTGTACTCGGCTGCCACTTCTGATGTTGCCGACTCGCCTATCTCGACTTCTGAATCTTTTCGTGTACACACTCGTTCCTTCTCCCCTCGCCGCGCTCACAGATCCTCTTACTCTCACTTTTGCCGCTATTCATTCTCAACCGCTCATACTATCCGCTCGTGGCCTCCTCGAAATGCCGAATGTCTCACTTGCGACGGCGATGTCGTCACTCCATCCCAGGTCATCTTCTCGGTTCCATGCGGGTTCAGCACCACTCCTCTCCTACCGCCTTTCGAAGCTCTTTCTCCACGCTGCTCGCTTCATGATGTCTTTGGCACTCGGTTTTGGAGGATGGGTAAGCGCTGCTCGGAACCTAGAGGTTCCCGGCCTGAGTAATGGAGCCCATGGCAGTATGTATGCCTACGTGATCGGACTCATTGCGGGTACCATTGGCTGGAGCATCCTAGGAGCAGCTGAAGGCGTCATCGCAGATATTGTGGATGCCTCGTTCATCTGCTGGAGTAGTGAAGTTGGTACTCGTGGTGGAGAAGCCCGGTATTGCCGCGAAGCTGGCTGGCTTTTCGGTGAACATTTGGCGAATGACCTTCGCCATGCATCCCATGCACGTCAGGCCGAGCCGTAAGCATTCTGGACAAGTGCTTCCTATCCATAACTGAACCCTCACTTGATCGCTCACTCCATATTCGAATTCAACCCTTCTAATGGGCCTCATTTCAACAACCGATATGATTAGAATTCCTAGATCATGACGCTCAGGTTTTTTTTTTTTTTTTTTTTTTTTTTTTCTCAAATCCGAGACTCTTGCATTTATTCATGCATGATTTGGAGATTGCATCACATCGTAAGTGCTTGGACTTGCATCTTCTCTTTTGAATTACCCGGTTTCCAGCTTTTCTTCTTTTCGCGCGTCGTCTTCGTAGGTGCCATGTTTTCAGTGGGAGGCCGCAATAATCAGCATAGACTACTCATCAGTGATGATGTGAAACAGATATTATAAGCCGTTGCAATGATCATTTCAGTGTGGGTGAAATAGTCTGCTCTCAAAATATTGTAGCAAATGCCCACAATATACAGAACCTTCCCATCTGATACAGGGCGTCCATAGCGCTACACATGTCGTTGTATACACATAGGATATTCGCATTGTCATAATTTAAGGAACCTATAAAACTGTGCAGTCTGTGCTATCCACATGTCTAATTTTGGAAAGACTCAAAACTCTGGTATCACGGCGCAACGGCAAACAGAAGATAGACTCGTTTAACGCCCGCTGGCTTAAATTGACCGACTCTCAAAGCAAAAAAAGCCAAACAGAAATCCAGGAAGGAAACAAATCACGGCTTGTAAGAACAACCATGGCAGAATAATCTGTCATTCTTTTCATAAATCAAGTCGACAGCTCCAAGCCACGCCTTCTTTCATACACCACTCTTTTAGAATCGCACACCCAAACCGAACAGTTTCCACAGGTGTTGATGTCTTCCCAGGTGGAAAAAGGAACTCCCCGGTATAGTCTCCGATCTTGAGCTTCTGCTTTCCCAGATGAGAATATCTTCTTGAGCGTCTAGACCAGGTGTCAGGAAATTCACGGGCAAGAATATCTTCTGAAAGGCCTTGCAAACCCTCGAGCCACAGTCTCTGGGACTCTTTGTAAAAATCAGGCAATCGGTTTTTTAACTCGATGAAATCTCTTCGATTCTTCTTGTTCTCATCTGATGTGACAGTAGTGCCGTCACTTCCTGGTGTGGGCACAGGAGTATGATCTCCTGGCAATGGAGTAATGGCGAGGCGTTCCAAATCGAGAGCGTGAATCGCATCATAAGACACAGCACCGAGAATTAAGCAGAGACTGTGGAGTCTCGGGTAAGGGGCACTGTTCTTTCTCACAACACGCCAATACGCGAGTATAGATAGCCAGGTCGATGAGTCGCCGACTTGACGGGCCAAAGCTTTAGAGTGATCATCAGCAACAAATGCGAGAATGAAACAAAGGACAGCCTCTATCGCCGTCACAACTGCAAGTTTTTCATCACCAGCAGTCATTGCATCTTTGTTGGTATGCCTCTCTGCAGCATGCTTCAACTCCCTACCCAAGTTTCCAAGTCTCTGGTATTCGTCCTTCCAAGCTCGACGTTCAGAGTTCCGCGACCGAGACCCGGGATTATCAGAATCTGCCGATGCTTGCTTCGCAGAGTTCACCTGGCTTCCCGGTTGATCTTTGGTGCAATAATATGACGTCGACTTCCCCGCGCTATGGAAGGTCTCGGTCCGAGGAGCAGAGTCCTTTGCATCCTTGGTCGGAGACCTCGTAAAGTTCTTCGGTTGATTTGATATAGAGATCGGGGTAGATGACGCAGGAAGTCGGGATTTTTCCGGCGATGGCGCCCTGGGCTCCTTGGATCGTTCTTTCATTGAAGTACTTGTGTCCATGTTAACCGTATCCTTGACAGTACCCTCTAGCCGGTGGGGCTTGTGACTGGTATGCCCGAGTGTGGAAGTATTGAATTCGTTAAGGTGAGGTTTGGTCACCCGGGCTTTCTCGGAATCCAGTTGCTTGTTAATGAGTGAAGATGTGAGAGCTGCTTTCTTCTTTGCGGAGAATTTCAAGAGAGCCTCGATGCGCTTTCTATTCGATCTTCCATACTTCAGTCTTACCACCAGCCGTGGCTTTGATGCCATACTTTCTTTGGTATCTGTCGAGGGTGGCGTGTGTTCACCTCTCTGAGATTGCAAATCAAGATTTGGTGTGTCGCCGAAATCCGAGCCCCTAGCATCTATAGGAGTAGTTATGCATTTATCGGCCGTCGTGTTCGAGCTTCTACCATACAAGCTAGGCCCAGTCGTTGCGTACGGCTGCAGTCTGCCGTGGTCATGCGGCTTCGGTCTTTGTGAACTCTCCTTCGATGATGAAGAATCGAGTTGCTTGAGTAATTTGGACGAGCTCGACACTGAGCGACTTTCATCAAGTCCGGCTAGCTCCTTTTCAATATCGGGCGGCAGAGTTGGTGACAATAGCCTGGGTAATTTGGGGCTGTCTGAAGTTGGTGGTAAGGTTGGTGATAGAAGATCAGGTAGCCCGTTGGTCTTTGAGAACTCAGAACTCTTGCTCTCGATCATCCTGGGCGAAAGCCGCGCTTTCTTTGGAGAAGCTACATCTGCCTGCTCCCCTTCATGTGATCCTAGATGCCCATGATCAAGCTCTGGCGGACGTTTACGCCCTACACTCTCCGGTACAGATCTGACTGATGACTTGGCCGATAGTGAATTGAGTGGTTGTTTTCCAGAATGGTCCACGGACGTAATGGGTTTCATCCCTGATCGCTTGTCTTCAGAGGTATGAGGAGCTGAAGTCTGTGTTATAGGCTCTTGATTGATAGGCGAGACTGAAGCACCGCTCTTTCTCCTATTCCTGTAATCATTCAAGCTGATCTTCTTCTTCAACGACCCAGCTGAAGGCGTGCTTGCCGCACTTTGAGACCCTGAGCGCTTGTCTGACATAATGTTCCCTGTTCCGTCTGACCAATCCCCAACGGCCACTAATAAAGAGTCACCGTCTTGGTGAGTCAAAAATGTCATGTACTGTAGTTCTTGTTCGTCGGGGTTGAAAGGCCCGTCATCACCCACTGCCCAGTTGTTGATAAATCGGGCACCAGGGCGGAAAGGCACATCGGTGGGAAGGGTGAGTAAGAAAGGGTAAAAAGGAAGGACCTCTTCCTTAAGGCGTTCCAGCCGTTTATCGACTGAGATTATTTCCGGCGCAGATGTTTGTTCTAGCGCAGACTTGGAATTGCTCATATCATCGTCCACGGAAAGAGTAAGTTGACGATCCACCGACATTGCAGTCCCTCAATTGATCATGTATTGCGCGCGAAGATGGCACGAGGCATTGACCAAGAACTGAGGTTGTTCAAGTTTCGGTTTTGCTTCTTTTCTTTCTTGAAGCGTCTTCTAGACGGCGCCAGACACCTCAGGCCTTTCTCTTTGGGAATCGCACGCAGGAAAACTCGCAGCCTAAAGATAGACGGGCATAGCAAGGTTAATCTCCTGTTGAGAAATCGGGCAATGCGTCAGGAAGCTAGAATGACACTGGGTCTTATCGATTTGGTTCAACTGTTGCTAACCTTGTGTAACGGTAATGTTGCGACTCTAGCTTGAAGGGAAAACGCGATTCACAGGACAAGCACTCGCCGATGCCGTCGACCCAGACAGACGCGTCCAAAAGACAACCTCTTTGTGTTCTCAGGCTCAACACGAGTGGAAGGGGCTTAATCCGCGCATGATTAATGCGTGGGAACGCTATGTAAAAGGACTCCGGGGCGATTGTATTGTGAGCTGAAGACTGTTGGCAAGCAACCCTGTATGCCACGCCAGATGTAATTTTAGACTCCCAGAGCCATGAATAACGCTCCCAATGCACTCGCTAATCGAGTTCAAATTGTAAGCACAAAAAGGGTTGACATTGGAGGGCAGAGTAGTTCCGTAGAGGATGATGATCTCTGGCGTAGATGAGCTATCTTGGCTTGGGCCTGGTGCGGAGATGCTTGGCAGTATGAAAGAGGAACTCCGTTTCTGTGAAGCTACTGATTACATCGCTGAAAATGACAGAAAAAGGAAACCTAATCGAAGCGTATGAATGCGTAGAAATAACAAATATGCTCTCCTTTGCTCCAAAGTGGGCTCGACCTACCGGGGCCAAGTTTTTCGCTCGCTCGATTATCCCGAGTTTCAACAAAAAGTATATATAGATTATCGAGGCGAGTACGCCCTCACACACGGGACATCGCAGCCATGAGCGCACATTGGACGGTATGCTCTCAGTCAGCTCAACAAAAATACATATAAATTGCAGGTACATACCCTCAAAGCCGGGCCATCATTGCCTCGAGCAGTGAGAGAGTGAGAGGCTCTGGCTGCCGCTACATGCTAAAATCTGATCAAGAACGATCATCATCCGCGAATTTATCCCTCCAAAATGCTCGATGATGTTTTCGATGTCCGATAGCGGAAATTTCGTTTAATTCTTTGGGCGTTAGACGGAAGGCCAACGCACGCAAATAGCTGCTGAGACGAGACTCCTTGCTGCTTGTCGTGATTGAAACATTCCCCCGGTCTATGGACCACCTGAGCAGGATCTCGCCTTCACTGACTCCATATTTGTGGGCGAGACTTGGCAGCAGCTCCCCGAGGGGCCCATCTTTTGCTCGAGTAATGGGTGTAAGAGGCCCGTAGCTCGCTGTCTTGATTCCGTTGTCTTCCTGGAACGGAACAAGGCCGCCATGCTGTAGATATGGGTGATACTCGATCTGGTTGATTGACGGAGTGACCTTTGCGGATTTGAGTATCGCCTCTAGATGATTTTGGAGGAAATTGGAGACCCCAATAGACCTGGCCTTACCAGCGGCCTTGACCTTCTCCATGGCAGCCCAGGCTTCTTGCAACTCACCATCCGACTTGGCGAAGAATGGGGAATGAATCAGGTATCTGCAGAGTGCAATAGAGCGTATCAGTATTGTCGGTCGACGCAAAGTCGTGTACAGTGAGAGGATATCCTGCGCGACTTACAGGTCCACATAGCTGAGTTGGAGTTTCTCCAGGCTTGCATCTATCGCTCTGGGGATGTCCGCAATATTCGTGATCACCTTGGTTGTCACAAAAAGTTGCTCCCGTGGGACGCCACTCTCTTTTATGGCAAGTCCTAGCTCCGGTTCGGTACCATAGACTTCCGCGCCATCCAGGTGGTGATATCCTAGCTTGATTGCAGTTTTGATCGACTCAACTAACTCTCGATCAATGCCTGTCGCCCCGCCTGTTTTGAACCAGGCGGTGCCAGTACCGTACCCAAGCTGGCATAAGGAGAATTCAATTAACAAATCCAATCTAGGAAATTTCCCATTCTGAGAAGCAGCGGGGAAGAGCCGATGGAGAATACTTACAATTGGAATTTTAACGCCATCATTCAGCTCGACGCTTGGGATTTCCGCAAATGTTTGAGCCATACCCTTCGAGACAACGTATGTGCTTCAAGAATGACTGAATATATCGATTGCGAACAGCTGGATGGAGAGTCGTCGACTAAAGGTAAATGTTAACAAATACTCAGGCACATGAATGGGTTCCCCATCTTAGCGAGACATACCAATGATATTATTGCTTATAAAATGTATCCTCGATCATTTGGACCCCTGGTGAATTGACGTGATCCCAGATAAGATAATTACATCAAGATTCAAGAGCAGGTGGAGTGCGGCTTAATTCCGTGGCCTGCTGCAGTATTCATAATGCCTCAGCACTTAGCATTATCATCATAACTTCACCGTACTCTGTACTCTGTAGATGATTATCACTGCTCAGTATGCTCATCATTACTATAGGTAAATGTAGGGACTCCATTGTGAGTAAATAATGACATTTATGATGATGTACTTATAACCTCCGTCTTGTCATTTAATAGCCAGTAATTAAGGAGTCAAGTACCACCAGAAAACAATGATAACGATGAGGAATATACCTTACCTATTGATGATGGTAGTCGTAGCATACCAAGGGCACTACCATAATGATAATAATAATAATAAATAATGATTTCCAGTCTGCCTGATACCTTAGTGTACATATTATGGGAATAAATTCCGTACATAAGGCTAGGCGATCTCATCTGCCGAGTATTTATAGTGCATAATTTATGCATGTAGGATCATAACATAAGTATCTAAGATCCATGCTAAAGTTCTTCTCTGCATTACTTAATTCTGTCTATCATTTGATATTTATAAATGATATCATGAGAATGCCTATCCTTTGATAACTCTAAACCATTACCTACTAGAGATAAGCTAAAGATACAACAGAGTACTAGATACTATGATGTATCCATGTAGTTACAGGGCTAGTCCACTCGGAGTACATACAGTGACTCCACACACAGAGCTGTCTGCGGGGTGGTTCACGTAGTTATGCAGTAATCATTATTGCTTTTCATTCCTGCAAATTACCTTGCCTTGAGAGTCTCAGAGTAGGTTCTTTCGGTCATCTAGGATTCTAAGTGATCGCATCATATTGCATCTAAAAGCCTTTCATATCACACCACCATAATTTTTATCGGAGACAGTTCTCAACCTTTTCTTCGCAGGACACACACAGTAGATACGCTGTTATATGTCTTTGTGTAGTACACTCAGCCGATTAAGGTCTATGCGAGATCGTCTGGGCCAAATGGCAAACCAATTCTCGACTAGCACAGCAGGAGTTTCCCTTGCGGAACTTCCGAAATCCAATGTGTTTACAGCAAGGCTCCCTCCAGACCCGGCTTTCGAGACCCCAGAGTCTTCGCACAAGGCACCCAGGGAAACTCTTGGTCCCCGTTTGGTGAAAGGAGCTCTATACACTTTTGTTCGGCCGGAGCCAGCACAGGAGACTGAGCTTTTGAGCGTCAGTCATAAAGCGATGAAGGACCTTGGTCTGAAAATGGGCGAGGAACTTACGCCCCAGTTTCAAGCTTTAGTGTCTGGAAATGAGATCTGCTGGAACGCAAAGGATGGAGGAATCTACCCGTGGGCTCAGTGCTATGGAGGTATGACGAATTCGCGGCTCGAAAGCACAAGAAGAGTTGTTAATGACTTGTAGGATGGCAATTGTACGTTGTCTGATTTCCTAATTAGATTTCTTGATTAGTGTTGACCAGGCACAGCGGCTCCTGGGCCGGGCAACTCGGGGATGGAGTAAGCTCTGAAATTCCATAGATTGAACTTCTAGCGAGAGAAATTGACCTTCGTCAGCGTGCGATTAGCCTGTTCGAGTGCACCAATCCTGAAACGAAGCGCCGATTTGAACTCCAATTAAAGGGAGCTGGAAAGACGCCATATTCACGCTTCGCTGATGGCAAAGCTGTTCTTCGGTCGAGCATCCGCGAGTACGTTGTGTCAGAAGGTAAGCGTCATATATTCATGAATTCGGAATTATAGCCCATGACATTCCTAGCGTTATCCGCTCTTGGTGTGCCAAGCACCCGAGCTTTGGCAATCACTCTGCTTCCAAAGTCAAAGGTTCTGCGTGAGCGCATTGAGCCTGGTGCTATTGTGGCTCGATTCGCCGAGACCTGGCTCAGAATTGGGAGCTTTGATCTGCCGCATGCGCGTGGGGACCGAGATCTCATCAGAAAGCTAGCGACGTTTACCGCCGAGGATGTTTTTGGGGGATGGGAAACCCTGCCAGGTGTTGTATCCTTAGGCCGGGACCATTCCACAGACGCCGTGGATAATCCTGCCAGAGGCATTCCCCGAGACCATGCACAGGAACACCAGGGTGTAACAGAAAACAGATTTGCAAGACTATACCGCGAGATAGTGCGTCGCAACGCGAAAACTGTGGCTGCCTGGCAAGCTTATGGTTTTATGAATGGCGTACTTAACACGGACAACACCTCGATCTTCGGCCTATCGCTTGATTTTGGCCCATTCGCCTTTATGGACAATTTTGACCCACAGTATACCCCAAACCATGACGACCACCTGTTGAGATATTCCTACAAGAATCAACCAACCATCATCTGGTGGAACCTGGTTCGACTCGGAGAGGCTCTAGGGGAATTGATTGGTGCCGGGGACAAGGTCGATGAAGAGTGGTTCTTGAAAGATGGGTTGACCGAGGAAACCGCACCAGCTGTCGTGAAACGCGCTGAGACCATCATTGAACGGGCCGGTGATGAATACAGGAGCGTGTTTCTGAACGAATATAAACGCTTGATGAGTTGCAGGCTAGGATTGAAGACTCAGAAAGAGTCTGATTTCCAGGAACTGTTCTCAGAGATGTTGGATACATTGGAAGCCCTAGAGCTTGATTTCAATCACTTTTTCAGGCGACTCTCCAACGTAGCGCTTGCTGATATCGAAAGTGACCAGCAACGAGTGGACACGGCACCCATCTTCTTTCACAATGAAGGGTTCGGCGGTATTGGCTACACAGAACAGTCTGCAAAAGAGCGCATAGCCAAGTGGCTCGCGGCTTGGAGATCTCGAATCCTCGAAGATTGGGGCATTGAAAAAGATGCAGACCGACAGGAAGCTATGAATGCAGTCAATCCGAAGGTGGGTCCAAAGTGTCTCTTTCCTCTCACTTCAAGTTTGTTCCTTTTATGCTTTCTGTACCTTGCTCACACCCTCTCCACGGTATTGACGCCTCTTGCCTCGCTGACATGTACATGCTACAGTTCATACCTCGCGGATGGATTCTCGATGAAGTCATTGAACGTGTAGAGCAAAGAGGGGATCGAAAAATCCTTGACCATGTCATGCAAATGGCTCTCGATCCTTTCAGGAATTCATGGGGCTTGAACAAAGATGAAGAGGAACGCTTTTGCGGCGATGTTCCCAGATACAAGAGAGCCATGATGTGTAGCTGCAGCTCATGAGACGCTACTCCATTAAGTTCAAGTTTTTGACACTCATTGCTGGCTTCTGCATTAAATAATAGTTGATCATATATACTCTACTGCACACCATCGGATATTTTTGATCATGGACATGTTCAAGACCTCGCTGCATTATTTGGGTATATGCACGTTGCCTCTTTGGAAGATATGAACTGATTGGGACAGGAGTCATGACCCGTCTCAAAGACCATAGCTAAGATCATGAAGTTTTGAATGTACCATAGAGCTGGTCATTGTCACCACTGAACAGTCCCGTTTTCAGCCCTTTAATATTTACGACGCATTAGAGCATACACAAATAGGTGCAGACAGATATAATATTTAGATGACTTCCAATACAGCCCGATCAGCACCTACTCCGACTCTATTTGACTTCGGTCATAAAGGTTAGTCAAGGATCATCATAGTCAACGTGGACAAAGGCGTCTGATCGAGGAGAGACATTGAGAGGTTTGAAAATCGTGAAAGACTGCCTTTTAAAAGCTACAAAGCTGTGGATATTTCCTTGATCTTCTGCATCACACCAACGAGTTTATCACACCTTGTCCACCTGCAACCTTACCTCCTGCTAATTTCTTACAGTCGGCATCTCCCTGCTTGGAACTGAGGGATAAAGAACCGTTAAAGCGATTCGGCGTAGGTGAACATCAATTCGATATAATGCCGACCGAAGCTTGGGAAAGACGGAGAAGCCGGGAACCATATTGGTGAGCGAGGTCGCAACCTCACCATAAAGGGAGACTTCACACCACCCGAGAATCTCGGACTGGCCAGAATGACATCTCCGATCAATGATTCTGTGTGTACTAACGCGATATTGAAGACAGACGACCCGTGATATGTGTCAACTAGTTGGGGCAAGCGGCCTGGACATGTCCAGGTTGCTTGCACTTGTAGCAAACTCTTTCACCCTTGGCTTCAGTGGGGCAGTCGCGGGATACATGTCCGACATCTCCACCTACGATCATTGTTACTCAACCAGAAGCGCAAGAAGAAGATCGACGATACTCACAGTTGTAGCACTTCTGACCATGAGTGCAGTCGCGAGCCATGTGGCCAAAGCCACCACATGAGTAGCAAGTTTGCTGGCGACCGCCGTATCCTCCGTGACCGAAACCGCCTCCATAGTTGCCACCCTGGGAACAATTGCGTGCGATATGGCCGACTTGACCGCATTTGTAGCATTCTTGGCCGCCGCTGGGAGCACCACTGTAGTTATCGCCCGAACCAGCCTGGGGGCACTCGCGAGAAATGTGTCCAGCAACACCGCAGCGGTAGCAGGACTTCTCCTTGGGGGCTACTGTACACTCGCGGCCTAAAAAAAGAAGGGAATGTCATCGGTCAACCAATTATCCATCAATCCACGACGGCATATGAAGATCAACTTACTGACATGGCCCTGGCCTATTGTTGCTCGATGTCATTAAAATTTTTTTTGCCTAAACATAAAACGCGGAAAGGTATAGGCAGAGGGTAATGACATACCGCCACAGTTATAGCTGGCAAAAGAAGCATTAGACACTGTCTATTTTATGACGGAGAGAAGGGACGTACCAAGTAGGAGTTCCCCTCTTAGGACAATCGCGAGCCTAACAGGATGAGTTTCTCTTCTCCTACATACTTGCTGAAAGGGCAAAAAATGCAAATCCATGTTTCTGGTGAATTGAGGGAACTCTTACCTGATGCGAGGCATCGCCGCCTATGAAATAAGGTTGTTAGTCTATCATATTTCTCAATTTCCATTTTTCAGAAGAGCAGAAGCCTGAGATTTCAAGAATGCGCATAAAGCGAAATGCGATAAAAGCATGAATAACGCGGGTGAGGGGACGATGAATGTGTCAGTAGAAGGCTGGTGCGACCAGCAACTTCCTTGGACACATTGAAGCATTCAATATGAACAATGCAATGGATAGAGAAGTATAGACAATGACATAGATTTGGGTGAGAGCGCAGTACGCACAAATTGACAGTCGCAGAAATTTTCTTGTTAAATATGCAAGGACTCACAGTTGAAGCATCCACGACCTCCAGCTTGATATTCCATTTTTGATGATATGAGGGTGAAGATAGGAAGGCTGAGTTTGTTGTATGGACTTTCAGGAGAGATTGAGAGAAGGTGATCAGAGATTGATTGATTGGTATTTCGCAGGGAAAAAAAAAAAAAGAATAATAAATGTTAGCAAGAAAGATATGCTACCTGGTGCGGGGTGGAAAAGAGTGCTTCCCGTGCGTGGTTCCTGGCTAGACTTTTAACTGGGAGTCAGCTTCGCTACGGAGTAGAAGACTCCACAGTCCACAATGGCTCCTCTCAAATCCAAAGACAGGGCTTTGTGATGCTTGAGAATGACCGTATTCCAATAATTCTGGAGCAACCATGTGACAAAATGGATCAGGGCAGGAAAGCCACGGCAGCCGACCCATAGGTATTTTTTTGGCGAGGTAAGACGCAGACACAATGGCATTCGCTGACAATGCCTCTTCGACGAGGTCGAAGTTTTGGAGGATATTCGATAGGAGGGTTGTATGCGAGGGGCACGATGGTGAAGGAGAATATATTGAGTGGGAAACCTGGAATACTGGACTTGAGACGACGTCGAAGCCTTGCCAGCCGGCGATGGCATGAGTGCGCCATTCTGAAGCAATTCACGGTTCTGATTGAGTAGTATTGTGATCAATCTTATCGCTGGACTCAGAACTCATCCTGATGCATTGTGTATACCCAGTGAGTGCTTCGATTCAGCACCAAAAAAATGCTCTAGCAGGCTTCATTATTGCAAGAGCCCACAACATGCCATTCGCTGGGGTCGAAGCTCGGTACGGTCATTCCTCAAAGCTGACCCTACAAGGGGCGAGGGGATGAGGCGAGCGATTAGTGTACTCCGTACACATAGAGACATCTGTGTATATAGAATGAGAATGGGAAGGAAAGATGAGAGATTTTTGAGTACGGTCGATAAGAAACCTTGTGGAATACAACTTTGCCTTAATGATGTATGTCTACAAGGTCCTCAATCGAACGATTCGCCTTGATGGCACACTGGCTCTGCACTGCTCTCCTTCTACAATATAATAAGAGTGTTTCAAGGAACTCTTGTTGTAAAAGCCACTTTCTGAAAGCCAAGGCTAATTTTAAATAGAATCCCTTGCTGTTCATTAAGGAGTTTCATTGTGTAAGAAGGATGCCTGACTTGGATGATGATTTGACACTGGTCAAACAATTTACGTGAAGTCATAGAGTTCTATCAAGTGTGTCCCGGTTTCCTTCCGACTGGAAAGAAGCAAACGCTCATCATCAAACCCGACACAGCCTCCCAACCGAGTGTATTCACGAGACATATGCCCAGAGGCCAAGTGTGGCCCGCAAAGCTGGCACGTAAGAAATCCTGTCAGGAGGGTCCCGCCCTCATGTCTCTTGCATGACTTGTTCTCAGGATTGATCTGGATGCTGTTCTCCTTTACCGCCTTTGAAGACCCAAGTGAGGGAATCAGATTCTCGAGTTCCCACACTCTGATTTCGTCGCCATGAGAGCTCACGGAAATCGCCTTTCCGCGGTCGCTCACTTGCACTCCAGATACTGATGAAGTATGACCCCAGAGCCTCTGACCTCCCTTGACGAAAAGTTTTGCACCGGTGGAAACGACAAGATACACGGTCAATGTATTGTCTGCATGCGAGGTCAAGAGATAGGGATGGGAGTAGGAAATGGAGGTTGGCGGTTCTTGGTGTAATATGGACGGCTCTGTCAGTCCCACGTGAGACTCGCCGCTTGATGGTCCGGATTCAAAAGACGAAGGATATCCCCTCCTCGAAAGAGTAAGAGGATGCAGTGGCATTGCTCCATACTGAGCGTCAACGGTGGTTGCAAGTCGAGAACCAATCTGCTCGCCATCCTTGCCAAAATGCAGTTCTTGAATCCCCAGCGACCAGCCACAGCCAATATGGAAAAAGCTGTAAACAATAGATGTAATGATCTCCGAACGCGCAAATCGAACTGACAGGGACATTGGGGATAAGATACTATCTGCCTTGAGAGAGGCGAGCAGTTTCACACCTTCCCCTGAGGATTGTTTGCTCGATTTCACTGCGTTGGAACTAGTTGGATGTTCGGGTTCCGCTAAAAACATCTCATACAGGGATAAAACCTTGTGCTCCGAGACCATTAGTAGGTAAGAACTCGATGTGGCCATCGCGGTGATTGCTCCATCGGCAGAAGCGGGGTGGAAAGAGCGTAGTCTCAGACATAACGTCTGAGTATCCATATCGTAGACGCCGAAACGGCCGTCTGCAAATCCTACTGTTACTTTGACAAGATTCTGCGGTAAGCAGCGGCTCACCGCCAATGCTGTAGGGAATGCTGAGGTTTCTGATTCGGACTCCAAAAGAGGAAGTCTGGCCAAGCATGATATCAGGTTGCTAGCAGGCCAACACCTCAGCCCGTGCTCGGAGTCTGCTGTGAAGACAAAGCCCGCGCAGAACTTGACCAGCATTGGCGAGTGCATGGGTTGGGGAAGCTCGACTTCAGTTACTTGACAGATTCCCTTGGACCAATTATGCCTAAGGCGATACTGTCTTTTCCAATTCGTCACCTTGCCCTCCTCAGCTAAATGAGCATGATCCAACCATTTTGAAACATGTGGCGAGTATGTTGCCCTTGTCGCAGAAAGGGCAGCATGTCGAATATTCGCCAGTCGGCGTGCTCGAGGTCGAACCCATCGAGAGTAATATTGCCTTTTCCAAAGCTCCGAATCCCCGGCCAGTGCATGGAAACGACGAGATACCCTAAAGAAGAGCGTCAGCCGCCAGCACGGAACATTCGAAAAAGGTATGATTAAGGGAATATAGAGACAAGAAAAAAAACCTTTGACATATTAGTAATGAGGGTATGGGTAGAAAAGACAAGATCTGGAGCAGTAGTTCATCGCTCAATAGTGACAGGCGATCCTCACTATCTACCTGAGTTATGCGGGATCGCTTGGGTTGCTGGTGATCCGTATTGGCACTGTCAAAATATCTCTTCGGCATTCTGTGTGCTAGTCTTCAGAGGCACAAGTGATACCGGATGGAAGTAACCACGCCCAAAGAGGCTTATCATCATTCTGATGAGGTTGAGGGTAGGTAGTGAGGCAGCTCGAGACCATAATGGGCTTTCATACGTCAAAGGAACAATTGCCCGCTTATCTAAGGATTTCAGCAGCGATAAGGCAGGGCAAAGGTACGGAGTACCTATGAAAGAATACCTTACAGCTAGGTAACGATACCTTACATGCTTACCTAAGGTAGGTAACTTAACGTAATCCACAACCGAGCGAGACACCCAACCGAGCGAGACACTCAACCGAGCGAGACACTCAACCCCTGAAATCTTACAACCACCATCGAATCATCATCAAATCCAGCCTTTTATCCAATATGGCATCGAAACCAGCAGACTCAAGCATCAGATTAGAAGATCGCATATC
>NW_020798383.1:0-26813 GCF_002237265.1 Aspergillus thermomutatus
GGGGGCAGGGGTGGGTTTTTCGGGCTGTGCGGAAGGCGTCGAGGAGGGACTGGAGGTTGGATTCGTAGAGCGGGTTGGAGCGCGAGGTGCCCCAGTAGGTTGGGTGGGAGAAGGCGGCTTGGTTGTCGATCAGCACGAGGGCTGTGGGGAGGGAGAGGTCGAGCATTTTGATGGATTTGGGTGATTGATTGAGACCGGCAAAAGGCAATTGGATATATTATATACTTAGTACTAGGCACCTTAGCCCAGGTCATGACTCAATGTTGCAGTTTTTTGTCAGCAGTGAAAGGACGAAAGCTGATCTCTTGGCGCTGTCATATATCTGAACAGCCAATCAGATTTGCGCATACAGATCAGCCCATCTCGATGTTTCTGGTAGAGGAATGTTCCAATCTCTAACATACCTAGTATCAGTATGTCAGTTGACGGCCGAGTGGCAAGGAGGACCCATGGCTCAGTCTCTCCAGAAAGATCAATCTAGACCATTTCTCATACGACTGCAATGTCATCTACTACAAAAGCCATGGCGATTGGCCAGTCCGGCAGCTCAGCTGCTTCATCTCCTGATGTTGCTGAAGCTATAAGAGTGGTCCATTGTCAGCATAGGAATGGTCCCTCTGAAGACAGACAACCCCAAAGACAAAATGGCAGACCGATCTAGAGACCCCAAAAACATTCAAGCATGGCTCGTCGGCAGCGGCATTGAATCCCTCGCTGCGGCCGTGCACTTGATTCATGATTCAAAGGTCCCCGGGCCGAACATCCACATCCTCGATCTCCACGAGGGCTGTGGAGGGCGTATGAAGACCTTTGGAGACGCAACAGATGGTTACTTTCTCCCTGTTGAATGTCACCCGCACTTCCACGGCCCTTGCACCGAACGGTTCCTCTCGCTAGTTCCTAGCGATGATCCAGAATACTCCTCCATCATGCAGGCGGTTCGTGCCTTTAGCGAAGAGCAATCGGCCTCTGCGACTCCCAAGATCAAGCATGGCATCCAGCTGGATCTCAAGCACCGGATGGACCTGATCTGGTTTCTGATGGAGAGCGAGCACGCGCTGGGATCCAAGAGTATCAACCAGGTGTTTGACATGGCTTTTTTCCAGACTGACTTTTGGACGCTCTGGTCAACGACGTACGTTCCCCCCAGAGAAGAACAAGAAGGACACGGCTGATCAGCATGACTGCAGATTCGGCCTGCAACCCTGGCACAGCGCCGTCGAATTCCACCGTCATCTGCGCAAATACCTGGACGATATCCAGTCCCTCCACAGCATCAGATCCATCCACCGCACCAAGTTCAATCTCTACGACTCTCTCATCCGCCCTCTCACCACCCACCTCCAGTCCCAAGGCGTCGACTTTCGCTTCCAGATCGAGGTCACCAACCTCGAAACCTACCCAGCCAGCGATCCGACCACCGTTTCGGCCATTCACCTCCGCCAGGACACCCACGAGTATCTCGTCACTCTCGACCCGCAGGACGTCTGCATCGTCACGCTGGGCTCAACCACCACCAGCGCCGCAATGGGCACCAACACCAGCCCGCCCCCGCCTCTCTCCCACAACTGGGAAGCCCACCTGATCAGCGAATGGGGCCTCTGGCAGACCCTGGCCAAACAGGCCCCCAAATTCGGCGATCCGGCCTTCTTCCTCTCCCGCGCCGTGCAGGCCACCGTCGAAACCTTCACCACGACCCTCCGCGGCCGCGACTTCCTGGACCTCTACGACGACTTCACCCGCGAGCATGGCGAAGCCCGGCCGGGCTGGAGCACCTGGCTCCCCCTCAAGAAAAGCACCTGGGCCCTCTCGCTGAATCTGCCCCCGCAGCCCGTCTTCCCGGACCAACCGGACGATACCTACGTCTTACTAGGCTACGCACTCAACCCGGCCGGCGAGGGCAATAGCATCCGCAAGCCCATGTACGAGTGCTCCGGGCGCGAGGTCTTCGAAGAGGTCCTCGGGCATCTGGGAATCACCAAGTCTTCGGTTTTGGAGGGTTCGGTGACGGTCCCGTGTGGATTGCCGCTCGGCACGGCGCCGTTCGTGGCGCGCAGGAAGGGCGACAGGCCGAGGGTCATTCCGCCGGATACGACCAATATTGCCTGTGTGGGACAGTTTGTGGAGATGGACGAGGATACGACTTTGTCGATGGAGTATAGTGTGAGGTCTGCGCAGGTGGCTGTGTCAGGCTTGATGGGGACGGGGATGACCACGGGGAGGATCAAGAAGAATGTCTTGTGGGAGGTGTTTGATCTGATCAAGGCTTAGGTTGTCTTCAATGTATGGTCGTTGTTTTCTTTAATCCGCGCTGATCCGTTTGTATTCAATGTCCCCGGCATTTCCTTTAAAAGCTATGAAATCAGTTGACGCCATGGACGAGTGGCTGGCTGATATAGTTTGTATTTGATTCAAATGGAAGCCCTTTCATCCGATTGATACCCTAAGTAAACAATTGGGACGTCTTACCCGCATTTATCTTCATGCAGCCTCGACACAGACAATGAACGGCGGGGCAGGGTTGACCTAGTGATTATTGGCCTGATACGGCCGGATATGAAGCATGCAAGCAGATACAGCAGTGCCTGGAGTGAGAAGCATTAACCGTTGCCGCTGACTGGTTAGCATACTCTTTTCCAACCATTGCGTATAGCTGATATGCGATGTATACGAGCATTCCCTAGATTCTGCACTGCCCTACTGACTGAATGTCCGTGCTGCGTGTACTCTTCGTTCAACGTACAATAAGCAGCGTACGTCCACAGCATGTCAGGAGCGATGTACGAGATCCAATAAATCAGAAGCTGTAGGTCCGGAGATGCCGGTTCAGCTCGCCCAATGCTGCAATGGCATGATAATAGCTACAGTCAGGACTGACTACCAGCGTGGCTACCTGAGAGCATCAGGGACAAGCATCAATTCTTGCCCATTGGTGGATGCACCCTCCATAGCTTCTTGGTAATGCCAGCGAGCATGCAGTCTGTCTGCTGTGAACATAGGTCTAGAAGACTTCTCATCTGGATTGATGATACAAAGCAACAGATCCCATCGTTACCAGATTCGTCAACTCACCTGAAACCAAGCATGGACAACTCCTCACCTTCAACCTGCGCGTTCCCGTCGGCGTGCAGGTGGTCTCCCACCTGATCAGCGAAAACACCATCCTCGAGCAGTTCCTCTTGATCTTGAGCGCGACCCTTAGCGGCTGCAAGTATGACAAGCACAGGAAAGACCTCGACACCTTGACCCTCCACCTGCAATCCGTTGGTGGACGCGGGGAAACAGGGCCCGGCGGTGTGGTTCCTGTTGTGCCGGGTGGGGAATGATGCGGATGCGGCGGAGTCGTTGAAGATGCGGAAGTGGACTCCTGGGGTAAAGGATTTGGTCTTTTACCCGGAGGAGTCGATTGATGGGAAGCTGGAGGCGGTTGGGGTGGTAAGTCTTTTACCTCTATGTTTCAGGATTTGGTCAAGGCGATGGATCTGCAGGTTGTTGCTTGATCGTTCGAGTTCTATCGTCTGTGGCATCCGTTGGTTCAGTGTGTCGATGGCACCCTTTACAAAGTAGATGGCACATGTCATGGTGTGAAGAAGTTTAGGTATCGAAATGCATAACATTATATACAGAATGTTCAAAACACTCACTCATGAGTCGTAGAGCGGAGCCGGATCTGCTCCTCGGGCAGCCCCTCCTCACTCGGAACATGCTGGTACGGCTTCGTGCGCCGCCGCCGAAGCACCGTATACACACACGCCGCAATCCCGGCCACAAGACACAGGACCAGCACAAACGTAAACAGAGCCCCAATGTCCCGGACCAGTTCATACGTCTCGTGCGCGATCCGGAGGGCCTCCTCCGCGTCCGTGTCGACAGGAGTGATACTGCTGCTACCGCTTGTATCTGCCTTGTCGACCCCGGCAGCGACGCCTGTGTTGGCACCGGTTTGCGTGTCGGCTTCTTTCTGCGAGTAGAGACTGTAAGGATCAGCAGGATGCAAGTCGGCCACCTGGCCTTTGAACCCGGCTGCGGCCCAGTCGCCGGGCACACGGCTTCGATGGACCCGCGATACCCCCAGGACGTTGCCAGCGTGATCGACCGCCTCGGCAGAGACCCAGTCCAGGTATCCGTGGGCGATATAAACGGTCTCGAAATCCGTCTTGGTGGTGTTTCCAATGAGGACAGGCGGGGCGTTGGCTTCGGCGCGGGCGTAAAAATTCCACCGCGCAATGTCGGTGGCCCCGTTCCAGCTGACATGAAACGTCGTCACGAGATCGGATGCGTCTGTCCCGGCAACTGAGGCGACGAGGTCTGGCGGCGTGCTGGGCCGGCCGGTGAACTCGAACTTGTAGGCCCGGTAGGTCGAGAAGCGAGTCGAGTTGAACATAGCACTCAGCAAGACCTCGCCTTCGGGGGCAAACTCTGTGATGTACCCGCGCTCACTCCAGCCGACAAACATATTGTTGTTGGGAAGCAGCTGCGCGTTCCCGCGCAGCCTCGTCAGCCCTCCGTCAGGGCGGTTGTAGCGCCGGATGACCTTGGCGGTCATGGGTCGTACGCCGGTGTCGAGCTCCACGATCAGGGCGCAGGAGACGGGCTCGTCATTCGTATCCTCGTCGGAGGCGTTGTTGAGAAAGGAGATGATGTGGTGAGTGCCGTTGGACTCGACGAATTTGATGTCATGTTGTTTGGAAAAGGTAAAGTCCTGCA
The DNA here is from genome assembly GCF_002237265.1 of Aspergillus thermomutatus. NCBI lineage: Eukaryota > Fungi > Ascomycota > Eurotiomycetes > Eurotiales > Aspergillaceae > Aspergillus > Aspergillus thermomutatus. The sequence goes on from NW_020798383.1 coordinate 4,708, forward strand.
CAAAGTCGCTGTGCTGGCCTCCGAGCCGCCACATGATGCGTCCGTCCACCCCCGAAATCATGTAGATGGTGTTGGTGAAGCGAAAGGACACAATATAGTCTCCCGCATCATTCCTGTCGACCGAGTTGGCATGCACGTAGTCCCAGCCCGGGGGCCCTTCCGGCATCGAGTCGGGCCCATAGTGGACCGACTCGTGTAAGGGGACCTGGTTGTAGGAGTCCCATTCGAACAGGATGTCCGCGGTGTCGAGATCCAGCCGCACGAACCCACCGCTCAGGATTGCCGTCCGCTCTTCTGGGCGCCCAAAGTCCTCCAGACTGATCTCGTGCTCTCGATAGGTCATCGCCAGGCCCGTTTTGCCGTCATCGAGGATATTGAATTCGTGAATATCAAAGGCGCCCAAATCTGGTCGAAAGGGGAGCTCTTTCTGAATCTCATAGTTGTTTTTCAGAATCACACCATGGCCCTGATCTATATTGTCCCATGAATGCTGCCAAACCAACGAGAGATGCGGCTGATCCCCGAGACTGTGGACCGCTTTGAAGTCAAAAACGTTCCGGTTGTCGAACATGGGCGATCCAGCCCAGATGAGAGTGCCGTCGCCATCGTAGATGTACGGTCCAATCTGATACTGTTCGAATCGATGGGTCGGTGCTTCGGGCTCGATCTGACCATACGGAGCGACGAACCAATAACCAGGACTCACACGGTCGCGATCTTGGTAGTGAACGTCGAATTTCAAGGCTCGTATTTGAGGGAGCTGGAGATGACAGATCTCGTATTAGCACGGTGATCGATCTCTCGCAGCGGTTCGTGAGGCGGAGAAAAAGAAAGAAACCCAAGTAGCTTACCGTCACAAAGGACATGAGATCCTCATCATGCTGCTGTGCGGCCACATTATGCAGAAAGAGCGGCAATAATAATGACAAGGCCCATTGCAGCATTGTGAGAGACTTGAAAAGTCGAAAAAAGAGAGAAAGACTCTGGGAGAGTGTCAATTATTGTTGCGACAGAGCGATAAGACAAGAAAATGCGGGTCAGATCGGTGCAGCCTGTCAGACTGAGACAGTCGGAAGGCTTGTAGTACAATTCCGCATAATAATAATTTTCAAAAAGGGGAAATGAGGAGCCGTTGATCAGGTACGTTGCCGAGACTGCTTCAGTCTTCACTAAGCTCGGTTCCAGATCATTATTGGATCTCCCAGGCTGATGCTGGGATTGCTGGATGATCTCGCCGGTCGAATGTTTCCACAGATCCCCACGAGATGACGAGGCCTTGTCGGATCATGCTTGGCGTTTCACTGTTGGCTTGTGGCCTGTGGGACTCCTCCGGTATACGGAGTAGGTACAAGTACAACGGAGCACAGAGATGTTTGATTGATCATTGAGGAAATGTTTAGCGATTTGTCCTAGAGTGGATAATCTCTTGTTGCTGTATTCCAAGCGATATTAGCAGCCTCTTGGCAGAGAAGTTTCTGCGTGTCTGATTGGCTGACACAGAATGCATTCCAGAGGCACGTGGCCAATCAGGTGACTCCACTCAGTTATCATAATTTCCACAAATGCTTGGCCAAAGGACTTAAGCCTTTACCACTGCATAACTCGTTAGATTTCTCCCGGTCTTCTTGGAGGCTACTGTGTGACAAAAACGAATCTAGTCTATCGTACATTACAAGCATGTCTAGGCCAATCCCATACAAGCAGCATAATACGTCACCGTGGCCGGCCAATCCGAGAAAATCCCCTTGACGCCCACCTTTCGTGCCAACGCATCCACAATGCGATACATATCCCCGTCCCCGGTGATCGTCGACTTGACAGACTGGATATAGTACTCTCCCTGGGCGGCGGCCGCGGCCTTCAGGGGGCCCGACCGCTCCAGCGACCAGGTGATGATATCCAGCCCGGCTTTCTTCGCCGCGACCGCATACGCCGACGGCACGATCTCCCCGTCCGCGGTGGTATTCAGCAGCGCAAAGATGGGCGGCGACATGATCTTCACGCCCTTCTTAGCAAGGTCGGCCATCCCGTCCACGGCCTCCTGGTATCCGGCCGCGGTATCGACGCGCTCATCGAGGTAGATCGCCTGCTTGCCGAACGCAGGCTCATGCTGAAGCCAGTAGAAGATGTCGTCCGGCAGGAAAGACTGCGGCCAGACGCGGGAGGGGCGGATGCCATGCGCCTTGTAGTCGTCGATGAGCTGCTGCGCGTACATCGCCTGCGTGTAGTTGCCGCCAAACGGCATGGCCACCTGCGGCGTCTTCAGCTCCGGCGTGAACTGCAGGCCCAGACTGTCCACGAGCTCGATGTACTCGTTGTGCTCCATCAGCGTGCCGCATGTCGCGTATAGATCCGTCCGCCACGCCGGCGTGCCGTGCTGGTAGTCCTCGGGCGTGGTCGCGGAGGCGTTGTACCCGTCCATCTTGGCGCAGAGGGACTTGAACTCGGCGAGGGTGATGTCGGAGGTGCAGCACTTGGCCGTCGCGGACTTGCCGTTGGCGGCGGGCTGGAAGGGGACGCTGCATTTCGCTGCCAGACTCGGGATGGTGAGGATGTTGGTCGTCGTGTGCAGGTCGCACTGGGAGTGGCGGCAGACGAGCTCGCGGTCTGAGGTGAACGCGACGTCGCATTCGACGATGCCTGCGCCCATGCGCGCGGCGGCCAGCATGCCCTCGCGGCTGTGCTCGGGGAACTCGAGCGGACCGCCGCGGTGGGAGATGGAGAACGCGGGCGCGCGCTTGATGCGCTGCTCCGAGCAGGACTGGAGTTTCTCTTTCAGCGGGCTGTCGGCCATTGCGTTGATCAGGTAGTACGGACGAGGTCCGACCTGGATGTTAGTGACTGCCGGGCGAGATTCGTGACCATTGCCGCGGTGGTTGAACGAGGGTGCGGCTGCGGCTAGGCCGGCAGTGAGGACCAGAGATGTGAGGTGCATTGTGCAGGCGTGCAAATTATACTTGCACTTGTAGGCAGGAGATAGACGGACTATCTGTATTTCTCGCTCCAACCGAGGTCACATAGCGCTTTTATAGCCTCGAGGTCAAATATCCACTAGATAAATACCTCCCAGCCTCTTTCCATGATGGCATGCGCACATGGGGCCATGCGCTTCCCAATGAGCATGGCAGCAATATCTCCCCCCCTGCAAGGTAATTTCAGCTGATATTCTTCACCAACCCGTGCACAAATCATAACATCTGACTTGCTCGAAATCTCCACGCGTCTCCAACTTTTCTCCGCTTTGAGAGCAACGCTGGTTCTTGGCGCTCTTGGCATGGATGTCTTGGCGGCACATGCATCCATCGTTGATGGTGATTGAGTCTCCAGTAGTTGAAGGATTGGACTCAGTGAAGAGGTTGAAATAGGTGCCTTCAGTGGCTGGTCGTGAATTTCTCTCGCTGGAGCTGTCAAAGAACCAAGGTAAAGCTGTCTCCATTGAATTCCTGTTTTGTCTTCAGTTTCTAGATTCATTCCCTGTCGATCCTTATCAGGCGCCCACGTGGGAGATGCATCGATCAGCACGAGGCAAAGTGAGCTTTTTCTGGAAGGTCAGAGCGAATCGTAAGGATACGATAACCAATAATGCGGAACAAGTAGAGTGGCAACGTCCTGCGAGAAGAAGTACATGGAGACCAAGAAGGTTGTATCGCAATTGAGCCCTTGGTCTAGACGCAACTCAAAGAGAATGAAAGTTAAAAAAGAGCAACGCACAATATATAAGAGACATGATCAACAAATGCTATGTACAATCCGAATCCAATCACGCTCAAGCCATAGGTATCAGATAAAGACTCCAAATTTTCGCTTCACCACAGCTCGACCAAATCAAAGCATGGGCTTGATATCGTCCGCAACCTTGAATGGAGCTTCCGTCTTGCTGCGGACCTCTTCGACAGTAACCCCATCGGCAAGCTCGACCAAAGTCAATCCGTCAGTAAAGTCGACATCAAAGACACAAAGCTCGGTGATGATCCGGCTGACGCAGGTCTTGCCGGTGAGAGGGAACTCGCACTGCTTGACGATCTTGGGGTTGCCCTTCTTGTCTGTGTGCTCCATAGTCACCACCACCTTGGTGGCGGAGGGGTTAGAGACTAGGTCCATTGCACCTCCGAAGCCCTTGATCTTACCGGGGAGCATCCCTACAACACATCAATCAGTCACGACAGGTAACGGAGGAAGAAGGGGAACTCACAGTTGGCCAGATCACCACGGGCGCTCACCTGCATCGCACCTAGGATGGTCAGGTCGATGCGTCCGGAGCGGATCATTCCAAACGACTCATCACTGCCGAAGACGGCCGCACCGGGAATGAGGGTGACGGTCTCCTTGCCGGCGTTGATCAAGTCCGCGTCCTCCTGGCCCTTCTTAGGGTAGGGGCCCAGACCGAGAATACCGTTCTCCGACTGAAGCATGACTTCCACCGAGGGATCGACAAAGTTGGGCGCCAGCATGGGCATGCCAATACCCAGGTTAGCATACATGCCGTTCTTGAATTCCTTGGCGGCACGACGGACGATGCGCTCCCGCTTCGCGGCCGTGTCGCCCTTGCCCAGCGCGGCAGTGTCGTCGCCATCCTCCTTGGCAAAGGTGTACTTCTCGATGTTCTTTGGCGCCGTGCTCTGAACGACGCGCTTGACATAAATACCCGGCAGGTGGATGGCAGCGGGCTCGATCTCGCCCGGTTCAACAATGTGCTCGGCCTCCACAATGGTCATCTTGGCGTTGCGGCCCATCGCGCCGTTGAAGTTCGCCGCGGCGTACCGGAACTGGCAGTTACCCAGCTTGTCCGCCTTGTACGCCTTGACAAAAGCATAGTCGCCCTTGATCGCCTCCTCCATCACATAGCTCTTGCCGTCGAAGACCTTGACGTCCCGCGGCTGGCTGTACAGAGCGACCGTGCCGTCGGGGTTATGCTTGAGCGGCAGCTCGCCGGTCTGGACGACCGTTCCACAGGCCGCTGGGGTGAAGAAGGCAGGGATGCCGGCGCCACCGGCACGACACCGCTCGGCCAGCGTGCCCTGGGGCGTCAGCTCCAGCTCGATTTCGCCGGTCAGATACATCCGCTCGAAGGTCTTGTTCTCTCCAACGTAGCTGGCAATCATTTTCTTGATCTGCTTGGACTGGAGGAGGAGACCCAAGCCAGCTCCATCAACGCCTGCGTTATTGCTGACAACGGTCAAGCCTGTGATCGAGGGGTTGGCGCGCACGGCGCTGATCAGTGTGTCGGGAACACCGGACAGACCGAATCCTCCTGCAAGAAGGGTGGAGTTGGACTTCATATCCTTGATCGCTTCCTCGGCAGAGGCCACCACCTTGTTGATCTCATTCCGGCGAAGGCTGCTCGAGAATGCTCGTGCGAGGAATCGTTGGTGCTAGAGAGCAGTTGTTAGTCGGGCACATTATTCCGAATAATCGTGCTGAATACCTTTGTGGGATTGGCAGAGAACTGCCGCGCAAGGCGCAGACACGTCGTTACTTGTGAAGGCATTATGAAGGGAGGGTGTAAAGAGGGAGGAAATAAATTACAGCTCGACGGAAGCTGCAACAGTCGCCACTCGTTAACAATGCTCGTCCTCAATCACAAAATCAAGAAATCCTTAGGGATTAGACTCAAAACCAAGACTAGGAGAGGAGATTATGAGATGCGTCCACGTCAAGGTCGAGGCGATGCGGAGAGATATAAGAAGCTGGACACGAGCGGCCATTCGCGGAGTTGCGGAAAGTCACCCGCGCCCGCCATCCTTCCCCGGAAATACCCCGCACTTTTGCTCCAACCGCCCATTATCAGTAGGTAGCATTTCGGTTATGTACTTGAGCATGAACGCAATGTGAGCAAGAATACTCATTGAAATCAGATGATTCTCTTCGTTATCTACAGATACCGCTAACTGAATACACCTTGAGCACTTCATATTAAAACGCTTCCAATCCGTGGCGACAGACTCAACCTCATCCGATGTGGGCAGCCGATGCCTCTGCTTTTTCCGGTTCCGATCCGCGGGCCGCTCTAAGCCTCGAACTGTCCGCTGACTTATCACAACCGTGTCACGTGCTTTGTATCATAATTCATGGTATCTTTCATTATCTACATGGACAAAAAGTAATAGATCGAATCCCGCTAGTACGCACAGGTATCAGAAGAGATGATATGACCGGAGGAACCCAACCATGTCGGCTGAGACAGACAACCCCTGAATAGAGTCCACCATCATGCACGACTCATGTCGCCTTCGTTCTTGCGTTTGAGTGGATTCGGTGTCGTGGAAGGGGTCGGAGAGACTTTCTCTATTCCTACCAATCCACATCACACTTATCAGCCTCGTTGTTCGCTGACCATGTCGGAGCACGAGACTTGCAACCCGCCGCACCGACAGGTGCTTACTTTACATCGAGGACAGATTTCGTACCTGAATTCTGAGTATCAGCCAAAGCCTCATCGTAGGCAGGAGGTTCCATGTCCAGATCCTCTTGTGGTGTCGAGGTTGTCGCAGCGACTCCTTCCATGGGAATAATTGCTTCTGTTGAGGCGATAGTCTCGCTGGGTGCGGGATCTCCAATAATCTGCCTGCAAACAGGATCGACCAAACGATCCTTGAGAGCATCGTTGACGTAAACCACAAAGTATGGGGTGGGAGGGTTCTGGCGTTCTTGGTTCTTGAAAATTTCGTCCGTGTTGGACACTTCGGTAACTTCAGTGTCGTTGTACTTGCGCCAGATATTCTTCCTGAAATCAAAAATGTAGATATAATAATGACCGAACTCGACAGACCCATGGTGCACAAAGACCGCATATAGCCGATATGCCAGATGTTTGAAGTCAACAAACTGGCTGGAAATCATGGTTTGGGTATCTTTGATCTCTTGTTCGACATCTGGAATGTAAAGGGTCAGCCAAAGACGCTGCGAGTGCCTCGAACAAGGAAAAAATGCTCACAGTTCAATTCGGCTTTTGCAATCTGAGAGAGTTGGGCTAGCTCAGATGGAAGCTGTGGGTTGATGTCGAGGGCATCGTCAGCAGTTTCAGGATCCGCCTTTAGATCATTCAAGTCTTCAATAACCGCTCTGGCGCTATCGAACAGAGTTGCCATGTCGATGCCGTCATTTTCCTATCATCCATTAGATTCTGACACAACACTGATATATGTCATTCCTTACGGTTTGACGTAGCAGTTCGGCACGGCGATCTCCAAGCGTCTTTAACGTATTCTTCCATTCCCAGCACTGCCGTCGTCGATTCATGATCTCAGGATGCTGCGTGTCCATATACCGATCAAGGTAGATCGTCTCCTTGAGTTCAAGGTGATGAGTGGACTTGAAAGAGCTCTTCTTGATCGGGTCGAATTGTACTCGTTGCACTTGAATCTGAAGAACCGGGGGGAGCTTGCTAATGGCACCGAATTGTTCCACGACGGTATCATCGACATTGACTTTTTGGGCATCAAATGCGCCATCGATCGCTGAATAAATATCACGAGGTCCCGTCGCGACATCGACCTTGATATCACACCACCATTCCTCCTTGGACCGAACACCCGCTTCCGCAAGGATATATGACTTGGCCCGTCCGTAGAACAAGCTATCAACTATATGTTAGCGCCGTACATTGAGCGGGTCTACGCGTCGTTCAAACCTACTCTTTCACCTGGTCAAGTTGTTCGCCATCCTGGGCGAATGCGATTGGCTTGATTGCGCATTGGCTTTGGAAAAGGACATTGTTGATCACTTCGGTGACATCCTGCTGAGCACCTATTTCTACCTCCTCCAGAAGCTGCTTTTGAGGATCAACTTGTGTTACTGGTCGTGGAGGTACTGGAGGGGGCTGATTCGGTGGCCCGAAAAGGATGGCCGGCGCCCCATCTTTGGGAGAAAGATTGCCCTCGATATCTTGAGATAGTGGGATATCTGTCAACACGGCGTCCGCGGGTGGCGCTTCATTCTCCTTGTCCTCGTTGGAAGCCAACGACGTACCTGGCTTGGCTGTTTCCGAGACAAGGGTTGCTTCACTATCCACGTCGCTTGTTGTTTTGCGTTTGGGCTTTTCTGTCTCGGCATCCGTTGGACTATGGCTTCGATCTGCCGTTGGCAGAGGCGGACCGAGGGGACCCATGATAGGCATGCCACCAATTTCTCCCAGTCCGCCAGGTCTGGTCATAGATATCGTCGACCGGCGACGAATTGCTGCTTCATTGGACGGGCTTATTAGCGTCAAACGTGCTAACTCCGGACCAGGAGTCACAAAAGAATTTGATGAAGTGATCATGTTTTGAAACAGCGTCCGTAATTCTCTCAGGACTGCAAACGAAGAGATCGGTCAGCCGCTCGGAGATTGCACATACAAATGGACAACACCTACACGTTTGAGAACGCTCAACCTCTTTTTTCAAAACTTTGCGGGAACCAACTTGTTTCTTGCTTAAACTCTCGTCGTCAAACTCCATCTTGAAACTCTCAAAGTCCAGGACCATCTCTCGGAACGGGCGAACAGAGAAATAAAATTGTAGTAAGCTATTGAGATAGCAGGTATTGCCAATGTTCTGCAATCCGACAGGCCACTCGGACAAATCACGGCCAGATTCGGCACCAGGCCCCGAGATCATACTGCTGAGTAGAGAGCTATTCTTGTCCTTAGCGATGATGCTCAAGGCTTGATTGTATCGTTCGGCTTGTCCGGGAGCTTCGTCAACACAAATTGTGTAAGCTGCCATAATTGCTGCATCGTCCACTGTGCGATCAGGAATCTGGAGCAAACGATAGGCATCGGCGACATCCATTTCCCCGGTTGTCATTTCGCCGGTCTTCAGAAAATGGCTCAAGACAGCCGACTTTCGAGCTTCCGCTATTAGCTCAACAGCACGCCTTGCAATATCCCTAGTCGACGGATTGTCGTTGACCTGACACAATCAGCATCCAGGCCTTATTCCAAAACCAACTAGCCCATTACCTTCGTGGTATACATGGTCAGAACGAACTCGTCGCTTGTTGTACTGTCGACGCCGAGGAAGACCTGGGCTTGCTCAACATTGGTGACCCCTTGCTCAGCCGTTAGTAGAGTAGTATAGCAGAAATTAGACCAGAAGGAAGCACTCACTGTCTTCCGCCGCGGACTTGATACGCTCACTTCTTCTACTATCCCCGATTCTCCAGAGCCGAATGCGCGATTCGTTTTCCTGCGTAGTAGAACTCATAAAAGCGTAGAACTTTCCAACTATGCTTTCGTCGGTGAGACGAGGATCATTGTGATCAAGTCCGAAGTACCTGTAAGCGTCCACGATATCCTCATCGGTGTATCGGCCCTCGGCATACGCTAATTGGACCGCCGTGTCTATGATCTGGGCATCTTCGCCACCCCTCAAGTTTCCAATAGACTTGAGACATTGTAGGTAAAGCGGTGACCTTGCTGAATCAATGGAAACTTGTCTATTGAAGGCTTCAACGACTGAGGATGCCGACATGTCCTCAACAACACCCAAATCTTCGTAGTAACTAGATATGTGGTCAACCACTCTGCAGATGAGACTCTATTAATGTGAACATACGGTGCAGGTGCCATTTGGAACTCATTCGCCCTCAAAGCTTTGGGATCTGGAGCTGTGTTAGCAACGCGTTTCTGGGACTCGCAAGGTACGACTCACAATCTGAAGCATCCATTGCATAGAGAATATCATTCAACGCTGGAGTTTCAGTATTCTGCACCTGATGGCCCTTCTTCTCCGCCAAAGGCCGCTGCTCTATAAGTGCAGAGAGTTCATGTATAACGTCGTCGAGAAAGATCTTCAGCTGATCCTGATAAGGATACTCCGCCCAGGGATTTGGTTTGGGAGGCTCCCAAAATCCCTCATTCTGAGCAAAGATTAGAATTAGATCTAAACCCCGAAGGGAGGTACGCGATACAGACCTCCATGGAAAACCCGAGAAATTCCAACAGGTTTTTGCACGGTCTTCCTTCAACGCCGAAACAAGTCATGAATCTCTTGTTTATCGCAGATATAGACTTGCTATGCTGACTGTTATGAAGGGCATTGGATATGTAGGTGCGAAGATTCTCTAGGACCGTGATAGGCGACGGTCGACCAACACCTTCCAGACGCTCAGGATGTGTCGCAATAGCCTCGTCCGCCCGCTGTCGCAGCAGATCAGGGTCTACCAGCAGCCGCACCCATTCGTCAGCAAGAATTGGCGATGCGATTCGCACGGACACCGTCACAGGACATGTGAGATAGGAACACTCATAGTGAAATGTTTCTATAGTCTGTCCCTTAGGTGAAACCTCCGCCGGCGACGCGCCTCCTTTCTGCCTTCCAGATTTATAGACCAAATGGTGCAGGTGATCCGTGAACCTTTGGCTGGGTTGACCAATGCCGGGAGTCGAGCTAACGACAAGTTGAAGATGATATCGACACTTCCAGCATACCGCTGACACTTTGGAGGGATTTCCGGTACTTCTTTTCTGCTCCGCTTGGGGTAGAAAGCTCTGGTTCGATTTGGTCATATACTGATGGTGACATGCTGAGGGCGAGATGAAGTCGAATGGACCCTCATGACCTTCAGGGAAGACTGGAGGGACTTCTGAGAGGAGATTGCGGCCTGTGCCTGGAGGATTGGCGGGATCGTATTCGTAGAGATCTTGGACGAGCCGTGGGGCAGTCTTGCCTAGACAGTCAAGAACATGGGTGTTGGCAAAATGCGCACTATCAAGAAGGTGATGGGCATCTTCAACAAAGTTACATACCGGACCTTGATGGAGACGACATGGGTATGCTCTTCAGAGCTCACGGTTCCTGCAACACCAGGCCCAACTTTTGGACGTTCTTCAATGTCCCAGTTCCCATACAATCTATATCAAGGTTCCCATAAATATTTGGGTGAAGAACTGGTCGTAACTGCTGGAAAACACTCGTCCCTCTTCGCAAGATAGCTGGCAGGATAGCGGGGACACCTCAATAGGCAATACAAGCGGGCAAGGTTGAGGACGAAGGCGCTTTCGATCAGCGCAGGCTATTTCGGTGCAGAATAATATCGTCAGAAATGTGAGTGACTGACAACATCTGAAAGAGTAGGTTTCAAAATAAAGTAAATAAATCTACCCCTGGTACTTACCGATCATTTGCACTCATTGACCTCACATGGAGCTCCAGGCTAAGGGAAAGCGGTCGCGAGCGGCAGAATTGGACATACCAAATTCAACATCCTCAATCGGCCAAACGACCTGTCCACGGCAATCCAGCAGACAATTCCTGCCATAAACCGCCACCATGGCCTCGCATCATGAAGATCACCACTACCACCCGAAGGATACGATTTCGGCGGCGATGAAGACGACCATGCTTACCAGTGGAGTCGGTCTTTTCGCGTCAGCCGTCCAGAACACCCTCACTAGGAAGAACGTGGGACCCTGGGGTATCTTCGTGCGAAGCGGCGGGACAGTCGGTGTTTTCGGTACGGATACACATCCAATGGATCAATTGGTCTACGGAATTCCTCTGACAATTGCTCTCTAGCCGCAATGGGTGGTACCTACGAATTCGTGAAGAACGCTTCGGCGAACCTGCGGGAGAAGGACGACCACTACAATGTTGCCCTCGGCGGTTTCTTCTCCGGAGCCATTCTGGGTCTTCGAGGTCTGTTTTCTTTTCTGGAAACATGCACATGGAGCAATTCGCTGATTCTGCATTAGCTCGGACATTCCCCGCCCTTCTGGGTTACGGAGCTGCTCTGGCGGCGGCCATGGGCGCCTTCGAGTACACTGGCGGAACCTTGTGGGGTAAAAAGGCACAAAGCGATCTAGATGAATTTGACCGCCGTACACAGATCAGAAAGGCGTACAGAACTCCGGCGGAGCAGACGTTTGCCGAGTTGGGTGAGGGACGAGGTGTGTCAATATCTATACTTCCAAGACATCACAGTTATGGCGGGTTTGCTAAATCATTTGCCCTAGGTATCTACGGCCCCGGATACGCAGAGAGACGCGCAGAGAGACTCAAGGAGACATACGGCATTGAGGTTCCCACATCCGCAGCACCCGCATCATGAAGTGATTAGAATCGATGTCCGTTGCCAGTTCTGCCAGTCTTCAGTCTCTTCTGTGTAAATTATCGTTTCCTGTCGGATGCCTTTCAGCTAGCAAATCCGGCATGCTCTAAACAATGATATCTTTCTTTTCTTCTTCATGCTTCTTGAGCGGGCGCTCTTTTTCCTAGTCTAAGCTTTGATCAACGAACAGTCGAGCGGATAGCGTCATAAGAGACTTGATGATAGCATGCGACAGTTTGCTCCTCCTCGGCGAATCGATGAACGATTATCAATGCATGCAGCTATTGAGCGAACCTACTCGAACAGTCGATCATGAGACAATGGTTACGAAAAGGAATAGCTGAGAAGAACAGATCATGATACAGCCCGCCTATGAAACGATAGACCTCCATAGCTTTCAAGAGATTATGACGAGATAGCATAAAAGCGAATAATTACTTGATTGGGGTCAATAGACACTTGTTTGCAGGTCAAGATTAACTTAAGGTGTGCATGATAATCCATGCAGGGGAAGAATATGATATCACATTGTTCATAACTTTGCACCCCTTGCCCTCAGCATGACCTAATTTTCTACTTTATGATATGAAAGTTGTGTAAGAGATCGGTACGCTGGCAGAAGTGCTGTCAAAGTACTATCTGCTTGAAGATGAAACCAGGCGAAGTACTGCGTACTCAAAGCTGATAAACTATTTACATTTAGGTACTATCTACCTAAGTATCTTCATAGGTGCAGGTCAAGCACCAGAAAGTTGGGTCCATCCGATTGATCCGAACATGTCCGGACTGAATAATCATGGAGACCTCCTCCGTATGAATCATGCATCATCTGAGTATCATCAAGATTCATGGTTCGAAAGAGGGGAATCTGCCTCTGTGGATGGTCGGACAAGGCATGTTCTCGGTGCCTGAGGTATACAAGCCTATGATTTAATCCAAGTGGGTTATGTTGATGCCTGAGCAAACTCAAGGTTGGTAGTGGCCAGTTGTACTCCATAGACAGACACGAAGGTATCTAAGGTTGGAGCTCAAGATGGCGGGCAACCATACACTGATGCGCATCACGGACGATGAACCGTGCATGACGTCGAAGAGATGACCCTTTGTGTGTTTCCTGGATGGGAAAAGGAGAAGTTCCGATCTTCCAGCGGGCCGTCTCCTTTTTTTTTTTCCATTTTTTCTTTTTTTGTTTGCTTTTTGTCTCCTAGCTTGCAACTTGCGTATCACAGTCGCCACTTGAAAAGGGGGGACTCCATCGAAGCCATGAAGAACAACTTGTGCAAGCGCTAGAAGGAGGGTATTCCGTACACTAGGTGGCTCATTTAACAACAACCTGTACCCACTGTGTGTAGCCCAGCATGATTCCGAGTTTCTTAGTGGCCATTGCAGTCCAGATCAGCTGAAAAGGTGCAGGTCATAGCCACTTTATGAGGTTCAACTGTTCAAGCCATCTTCACAAGCCACTCTTCAGTCATCAAAGGGGGATATGGAGTACGTACTTTGGTACTTTGGTACCTAGGTTGTTGGTAGTCGGTACTGTATTCAGATGAACTGTTTCATGATCATCATTACTCCGTATCTCTGGATTATTAGATCAATTATCTATTAGTTAGGAGACAAATAGGCAACTTCATTTAAAAGTACTCATTCTATTGTTTATTAATAGTTCTGCAATGCCACAGCTTATTAGATTTGCGTATCTTTCTTTTCAGAAAAGGAGGTCTGTAGTTTGTACAGCAAGACAGTTCCATGTCGAAGTACCATACCAGTACCTCTCAACCGTCTGATATCGAGTACGTCAATATCAATGAATCGCATAGAGCTATAGATTCCCCGTAGCGATCACATCCTGGAGAAAGTCAAAGTCTCATGACTGTTGATTCTTCTCGCTTTTCCACTGGCCCGGGAATGCCGTTCTGTGAGAGCCCGATAGCCCTCTTCTGGGTCGTCATAACGTCGCATTTCATCGTCCTTGTCCAGCGTAGACGTCATCCGGAACCGTCCAGCAAATGTTAACCACCCCCCTCATGATCATCTCGATCGACTACTTCTTTTCTAAACCGTACTGCTGCTCCTAGGATTGTTATCACAGATCTCTTGGTCTTAAATAATTTACTATTCTATCCGTTTGGCTTCCAGATCCCTTCTCCTTAATTTCCCTGTCATAACTCCCCTGCGTGGATGAAATTCCTTTCTTCGATAGTTCCTCCCTAGAGCTGTGGGGCTCATACTTGAACCATCTAAAGGAATCCCCTATATTAGTTACTCCCTAATCCATCTCAGAACGGACTAATTTATCTACATGCTCCTAAATTGAGCCGATCATCGCCATCGCGAAAAGGGCGCGCTTTCTTTGGCAGTTTGGCTTCTGATTCCCCCCGCAAACAGTTCGCTCCAGACCATCGACACTTGAGTCCTGTTCGCCTGGTAACCAAACTCGACTGCCCTGATTTCTCGTTCGGATCGTGTGCCTCGATTTGACTCCTTTTATCATTAATTTGCCATCTCTTTCTCACCCCCAGTCCTCCTTATTACTAGGGACTCCCGTTCAATTTTCAACATTCCTGGACAAACCGACAACCACGCACTGATTGGAGCACTCCCTTATCTCACTGCAGCACTTGCACCGCCCGATTACCCTGGGCAGCGTCATCACCGCCGCGGAACAACCCCTCCCCCCCCTCCTTTCCAACCATGGCAATGACCGCTCGGGCGCATACGCCTGTGCAGGATGCATATCGTCCGTTGTCACCGCCAACCGAATCCATTCTCTTAAATCGAGGTTATAGCGTGCGGTCCGGCTCCAGACCCAACTCCTTTGTGGCCAGCAGTTCGGGCTACAACTACGCTCACGGTGCTGTCGTTGACCCTTCTTCCAACGTTCACAATCCTCGCTTTCATGAGGAATTTGACGCGGCCAGTCAGCGTGGTTCTGTCGCACTCGATGGACCGTCAACTTCTGGTGTACAACGTTCCGCCTCGCAGACGTCACATTCTCGTTCAGCGACTCCGACACGATCAACTACTTTGAAGAAGAAATCGTCGCTCAGCAAGAAGGGCAGTATGCGTCGCAGCGGAAGCCGGCGGAGCCTACGTGCAGGCAGTGTGCGGAGTCTGGTCTTGGGTGATAAGGAAAAGTATGGCGTCGATGGCGCGGATGATCAGCACAGTGCTTTTTATGTCCCGATCCCGACGAACGGGAACCCGACTGAGGTCATGGCGCAACGCTTTCAAGGTATGTATCCCTCTTCGGAGCATCTATCTCCATGATCAATGATATGCTGATGCATCGTAGCCTGGCGCAAGATTTTGAAAGACCTCATCGTCTTTTTCAAGGAAGTCCAGAAGTCTTACGAAATCCGGTCTAAACTCTACCTGTCGGCGTCGAATGTAGTACATAACTCTTCATTCCCTCCGACGTTTCTCAAATCTGGTGGTCTCGCCGATGCAACGGACATCTTGCGGGATTTCCACCGTCAAGGCTACCTGGAAGCGAACAAGGCTGCCGAGGTAGAGAGCGAAGTTGTCAACCAGCTCATGGGCCTTCGAAACGACCTGCAAAAGAAGACCAAAGAAATTAAGAGCCTTCACGGCGATTTCCGGAACTCCGTCGACAAAGAAGTGGAGAGCACGCGCAAGACGGTTCGCCAACTGCACGAAGCGCTAGGTCTGGTCGACACGGATCCGTCTGCTACATCAGGCAAAGGAGATCCGTTCATTGTTCGTTTGGGTGTCGACAGACAGATTGAGAAGCAGATTGAGGAGGAAAACTACCTCCACCGGGTGAGTCGTTCTTTCTGAAGATCCCCTACAGACCTCAATCGCTGACCCGGCTGTAGGCATTCCTAAACCTGGAAAACTCCGGTCGCGAACTTGAATCGATTGTCGTCAGTGAGATACAAAAGGCGTACAATGCGTATGCCAGTATCCTCAAGCGAGAAGCCGATGAGGCGTACGATACCGTGGAGAAGCTCCGGGCGGGACCCATATCCATGCCTCATGATCACGAATGGAACCACTTCATTGCCAACACCGACGAACTGGTCGATCCCCGCGTTTCTCTCCGGAACGTGGAGAACATCACCTACCCTGGCAAGGATCATCCGGCCGCGGCCGAAGTTCGATCCGGCATGCTGGAGCGAAAGAGCAAGTATCTGAAGAGCTATACACCCGGCTGGTAAGTATCCTCATTGTCAATGTCGGCCATGTTTCTGATTAGAAATAGGTATGTCTTGTCACCAACTCATCTACACGAGTTCAAGTCGGCCGATCGGGTAGCATGGCAGACGCCAGTGATGTCACTGTACCTACCGGAGCAGAAATTGGGTTCACACTCGCAGCCGGACTCGACGTCGCACAAGTTCATGCTCAAAGGGCGACAAACCGGTACCATGCATCGTGGTCACTCGTGGGTTTTCCGCGCGGAGTCACACGAGACCATGATGGCGTGGTACGAAGACATCGAAAGCTTGATCTCCAAGACTGGCGAAGCACGTAATGCGTACGTCAGACGACACGTCCGCACTGTGAGTGGCACGAGTGTTCGGACCAGCATTGATCTGGATGAAGATGAGGCCGATCGCACCCCGTATGCAGCAGAGGCGGTCGTATTGAACCAGGAGCGGCCGACTTCTGCGCCTCGCGAGCCTGGTGGCCGTTTTCCGAGTGACGTGCAGATTGATCGCCACGTGCAAGCCCCACTGTCACCATCCAGCGGTGAGAGTTCCGGCGGGCACGACCTGTTTGCCGCTGCAGGGTCCCTGCCCGACGGAGCTCCTTTTGCAGATGGGAATCGTTCTCTCTCGGGGCGGGATGCTAGCCAAACTCGAAACGCGGTCGGAGAATCCGAGGGGAACTACGGGCCCTCAGCAGAGCAAAATGAAAGATATTATAGCGGTTGGGTGGGACCAGCTGACATTGTGGCTCGTCAAAGGCAGCAGCAACAGATTGACGCTCTGGCCGAGCAGGGAGACACTGTGGGTTCCGACAGAGAAAGCGACGTGCATCCCATGCTGTTCGCCGGGATGGGGTCAGCGAGTTCCCGCGACCCTTCACTGACGCGACAGAGAAACCGGCGCGAGAGCGCATCCACTGCCCCGACCACTACGAATATCACCGATCACACACACAATACCGTCCCTACCTCGATCGAGGAGAATATGATTGAAGATAATGGTCTCGTCCACCAGCTTCCTGAGAGCCTTAAGAAAGAACGAGCCCCATCCAACATGAACAGCGCTGCAGCAACGCCATTGTCTGATGTTGCCTCGGAAGGAGCCTACGGTTCCTATATCACAAAACCCGAAGGCGATGTGAGGCGATCTAAACCAAGTGTGTCTGCGCTTGAACTACAGATTCCAGGCCACTACCCACCCGCAAACCACGTACCTGCGTGAAAGCATCCGATTGACGCATACGCTTCACTTCCAACCTTTTTTTTTCTCTTCTTCTCTGTACATTATATACTTGGCCAACAAGTGGCCACCAGCTGAAGGTCTCGTCGTTTTTCTCCTTCGGTGTCTTTTATTATTTCACGATGTCCCCAAGGCCGATGGTATGAACTTGCATACTTCACAATTGGGGTGCTTGGCGTTTTACTCTTCGAATGAATGGATGGGTTGGATGGGTTGGATATGGCTGTGGAGCTGGGGATCCGGATCGCTTGCCTGCTCGGCATGCTCGCTCGATTTGATTCCGATTCCCACGGTGCGATGTATTTCCTTTGTGGTTTCCTTTGTCCTTTCCTATGTTATGCGTCATTGTGTCATTGACTCTCATGTTTCGCTTCCTTGTACTATATTCTTATATTTCTTGGAATACACGTCACGTCTCTAGAAGCATATGGATATCAGACCCAAATCAGTAATCACGACCTCGACATAGATAAACCTCCAGAGGTTACGACCATACCACACACTAACAGTTAGAGCAAAGGTATCAGCATCTAATAGATCAGCATGCAGATTCCCGCTCACAAAATACGTCCGGTCGATTAATATACACAACGCAACGGAGCTCTGTCGAAATCTAGCCATGGCATTCCATGGCATTCGAGCTTGCAAACACGGGTCAACAAACTCAATTATTGCCACCTTCTCAACAATCAGATCGATTGGCCCAGTGGTTAAGGCACCTGCTTTACAAGAAAATCGCAGGGGATCGCAGGTTCGAACCCTGCATCGATCATTTCTTTTTTCCTGTCATTACTTTTTTTTCCACCACTTACTTTCACTTGAATGAATCGTCGAGATATTTTTGTCCTTCTCGGGGTACTGGTCTGTCTCTCTGTCTCTCTCCTGGGGAGAGTCGAAGTCTGTTTCACTCTTCTGTGGAGTAGATGGCTTCACTGTAGATGCGGGTTCGCAAACTGGCACCTACGTAGCTAGCCATGAGATTGATGGTTGACGAGCGTCTGTGCAGACATGATCATGGTTTCTGCAAGACATATATGATCAGGAGAAGTGACAATTCCATATCATTGAGAAATCAGATGCTGCTATTGTGACAATTGAATTGAATCTTTTTACTATGAGACAAGCAAGGTGGGTACGTATTATTGCGCGCAGTATCATTGTAGTAGATCTGCCATTCAACCACAAATTAAATACTCAAAACAACATGGAGATTTGTAATAGTGGGATGAGACGTGGAGAAACAGTCGAGTTATCAGATGCAGGTCAGTATGTCATCAATTCCAGGTACTTGTAATACATCGCAAGTTCAGGCAAACTAGTTTTCCTGGGAAAATAGCACGGGCACTTTACATAATCTGATCCTGCGTGATTCCTGCAGTGGGTTCAGCGCCTTCCATGGGTTCACCTTGGCCCGGTCCTGCATTCATGTACTTGACAAACGTGATACCGAGAGGGCGACCACCATACTGATAACCAGTGAACTTGGCTGCCGAGGAGTTAGTCTGTGTGCGGTCAATGATATTCCAACGGGAACCATACCAATCGCAGTCTCCGCAGTCTCTTCGTTGTCGAACTGGACTACACCAGTACCACGAGAGCGACCGTTGGGCTCGTACTGAATCTCAGCACGTTCAACCTTGCCGATGGTGGAAAAGAGATCCACCAGATCATCATTGCAAGTAGACCATGGCAGCTGGTGATCAGTATCATTAGTACAAGCTTCTCGACGGCGGAGATGACCAGCCGGGTGAGTCAAAAGGCCAAACTTACATTGCGCACGTAGATGATGGGACTCTTTTCTCCTCCAGAGGTTGCAAAGTCAGTGAATGGGTTGGGAGGAACCGATGCGACGGGCTCCAAGTTCTGTGGGCCTCCAAAGCCACCAGCTCCGCCGTAGCCGCCCCTGAAGCCACCGCCAAATCCGCCACGGCCCGCAAAACCACCACGACCACCAAAGCCACCTCGGCCGAAGCCACCGTAGCCACCACGGCCGCCGAAGCCGGGTCCGGAGCCGGCAAAGCGGTCCTCGCGGACCTCTAATGTCCGTCCCTGCCAGTCGTAGCCGTTGAATTGCTGAATAGCGTTGCGCGCATCCTCGGGAGATTCGAAAGCGACAATACCGGAGCCCTTGGGCCGGCCAGTTGCGTCGGTGTGAACGTCGGCGCGGATCACAGCACCTTGCTGGGCTGTCATGGCAGTCAAACGTTAATTTCGATATGCATTATCGCCGATAGAAGTCTGCCGCTGAGCGATTTTGGCACTTACCAGCTTGGCGGAACAGATCCTTCAGGTCCTGCCAACCGACATTGAAGGGCAGCTAAATCAAGATTGTCAATACTTATAACCGTATCTATGGCCGAGCACTACATGACTCGGGTAGGGGCAACAAACGTTAGACACATAGAGTTGTCTTCCACCACCGCCAGGAGCACCACCGGGGGGGCCGCCGTAGCCTCCAAAGCCACCTCGACCAGCTCCCCCGAAGTCACCTCGGGCAGGACCACCAGTAAAGCGTGGTTCGGGCTCACGGTCCTAGTCAAAGCTTTTTAGCGGACACAATAGACGCACGGAGATCGGGCCGCGGACGTACCTCGCGAACGTAGACTAGACGGCCCATGAGAGTCTGGTTGCTAAGCGTGTTGACTGCATTCTGCGCTTGCTCCCTTGTAGCGTATTCCACAATCCTGAAGCATATTGTTAGCGCAGAGCTCAAGAGGTAATGAGAGCAGGAAACACTCACCCGCATCCCTACAATGTCCGGACGGCCAGGCCCAGCCCGTCAACCCAAATCGTCCATGCAAAGGAACCAAGAAAATCCAGAAGTAGAAAGGAGAAGAAAGAAGAAGAAGAAGAAAGAAAACCAGCCACGCTACGCATTGGTGCCCACCTTCGACATTCCGTTGGGAAGTAGTAAGACGTCGGCAAAGATAACCTCTCCAGCTGTATGAACGATGCGGAAAATCATTCCCCCCAGAGTCAGCCACAAGTTTTCATCCAACAAAAGCTGCGTCGCACTGCCGACACGATATGACCCTGCTCACCCTGTCTCATAAAGTCCTTGAGATGATGCCACTTGACATCGTAGGATAGGTTGCCAACATAGACCCGGCGGTCCTGTTGGGACGACTCGCGTACTGATTGCATCATTTGTTCTTTGGCGACTGCGCGATCCTCAAAAGATCTCGAAGGAGGGTAACTGCTGCGGCCACCGTAACCAGATCCAGAATGTCCTCCAGCTGCGCCTTGAGCAGTACTCATAGGAGACCGAGACCGGCGATCACTGCGGCGATAATCGTCACGACTGCGAGAGCGACTGCGCGGCGAGTACGAGCGACGGCTTCGTCGAGGACTGCGAGAACGTCGGCGGGGCGAGCGAGACCTCTCGCGCTGCGCGTAGTCAGTATCAAAAGAGTCGGAAGGCATCGATGAATTTGGACCGAGCCCGGCAAAATCAAACAGAAATCGATAAGAAGCGCGAGCAGCGAAAGGGGTATGGCTGAAATGACAGGCTAGGAAATGACGGGAATGCAGCGTCTCAAGAAGGGGGGGTGGGTTCCAATGGTCTGAAACTGGCCTTCCCGAGTTTCGAGGAAACCCAGCGCTAGCGCTGAGAACCGGCAGATGGGAGATCAGGTGACACCGCCTACGCGACAACACGCAAACCCCCAAGAGACCTGAGGACCCGGGGAGAAAGGGAAAGGGCACACAGGAGGAAAATTTTTATCACGAAGTGAGGAAGGATAAAAATCGAGACAATCAAAGTAAAAGGAATCCCGAGACAAACAACATGGTGCAGAGGGCAAACGGGATGTCAGAACTGTGTTACATCCCAACTGATAGGGACAGTGGGTACCCGACATCATCAGCCGCGCGCCATCAGCGCCAGGAAATAGGAACTATGAAGGCATAGGTAACCTCAATTCTCGGCAAGGGACATGCAAGAATGTTTTCGAATGAAAAACATTTGAGAGCGACAATTTGATGGCAGGCGATATGCTTTAAAATGCACACTAGACAAGACACAGCAGCAAAAGCGGATGACTTACTTGGTATGGTCGATAGACGTCGGCTGGAGAAAGAGCACTTAATGTAAGCCAGGAGTCCAATATCAACGCGATCGGAAATAGGAGCAGCAAAAGACAATCAAAGCAAGAGTCGGGAAAGTGAGAAGGGTGAAAGGCAGAGGGACGAAAGAATCAAAGGAAAGAAGAAAGATGAGTTAGTGAGAGGGTAAAGCGGGGTGAAGATGGAAAGTAAAATCAATCACACTTTGTCAATCAGTTTTGCTAAGTGTTTGTGCGTGTGTGTGCGTGTATCTCAGTCAGATCATCGGAAGTGTCAGGGCAAAGGTAAAGGAGGGAGGGATGAATGGGGAGAGTTGATTGGAATCCCGTGGGGATCCGAGGGGATGCAGCGCTCTCTCAACCAGGATGATCTGCTTGCGGACAATGAATAGCCCGTGGATGGCTCTTACCTGGTACTGAAAGCGCGGTAGTCTCGAGAATGTTGGGAGAAAGGAATTTTGAAGGAGTGATGGACCAAAGATTGGATGGACTGACTGATGAAGGGGATAAAGCAGATGGATAAATGGATGGGAAGAAGAGGGGAAAAGGTGATGGTTCCTACAGTAGTAGGTACAGTAGTACGATGGTAGTGGGTGAT